>NC_142813.1:28877932-29026432 GCF_049724085.1 Artemia sp. Qi Xiang Cuo
AAAAACATCAAATAAATCGACCAACACACATAACCGTCCCAGAAAACAACCATCAATGTGACAAAATTCCTGTTTTTCCAAGTGAGAAAATTCCTGTTTTTTCATTCTCACTGACAAAAACCATAAACCACGTGGTTCGCGTTGGAGTAGCACCCCCCTCTCTACTAGTATTGAATACAAACGTTAAAATTATAGCAAAATTTTGAACTGATGAGCTTTCAGTAATTAATATCATTATACATAAAATATTCAGTTTAATTTATTATTTCGTTCTAAGTTGTTCAAGACGAATGTAGTTTCACTACAAACAAGAGTTTGGATACTGCCCCCTTCCTAAACTGTAAATAAAAACCAAAAGCCTACTGCGTCATTGGCGCTTCACTGAAAATGAATTATATTACAAATATTTTCTTTTCTAGTTCTTACAGCCATTGAAAATAAAAATAAAATTAGTGTAAAATAAATTCTTGAACTGATGGATCTTTCAACAACTATTATCATTATATATCAAATATTCAATTTCATGTTATTTATACTTTCCAAGACTGTTCAAGACGCATATAGTTTTCAGTAAAGTGCCAATGACGCAGTAGGTTTTAGACTTTTACATTGAGTGAAGGAGGCGATACTCAAATTCTTAATAGTAGTGAATTTTGTTCGTTTCGAGCTTGATTTGCATATTCAATTTAAGTTTCACTTGTTTTAAGATTTATTTATTCATTTAAATTAATATCTATTGTATGTTTGTTTGCATTGATTGTTTTTTAATTTCTGTGCGTTTTAGTTTCATTTATACTTCAATAGCAAATTTTTTTTTTCGTTTTAAGCTTGATTTTCATATTGAATCTAAGCATAAATTGCTTTAAGATATATTTATTCATTTATATTATTACTTATTGTATGTTTTTTCCTATGATTGTTGATTTAATTTCTGTTCGTTTTGGGTTTCAATTATTCTTTAATAGGAATTTCTGGAGGTTTTGAGTTTGAATTTTAACAGGTATTTGTATATGTTGAGCTTAAGTTTAGAATGGCCTTTGCTTTTCTTTGAAAAAATTCTTTTTCAGAAATTTTTTTAATTAATTTATGTTCTTTTTTGATTGCAAAAAGTTTCAAGTTTTTGAAAATTCCTTATTTCAAAATCAAACTTTAAAAAAAATCAAATATTCATCAAAGTATCAAAACAGGTATCAAAGTAACAATATCAAAGTTAAAAAATTTGCCCCCTTTGAAATGAGCCCCCTTTGAAGTTTATCCGACGACCCCTTCTATATGAAGTACGTCTGGAGAAAAAATAAATGGAGTGTGGGGGGAGGCTAGCTACCATCCGATCGCTTTTTACTCTTAAAAAATGAACTAAAACTTCCAATTTCCAATCAAATGAGCCCTCTATGAAGTTTATACGAGCATCCCTTCCATAACAACCATATATGCCCACAGGGAATAACTTACAACGCCTGCCCTCGGGCCCTGGGGGGCTGTTTCGACACCGGAATTTTTTTTATCTGAACTTTGAACTATTTTTAACAAACTATTTATCTCAAAATTTGTATCTGATACATTTAGGGTGTGGATGAGGGGGGGCGGGTTGCACTCCAATCTCTTTTGACTCTTAAAAAGTGAATGAGAACTTTCAATTTCCGATCAAATGAACCCCCTCTGAAGTTTATAAAAGAATCCTTTCCATAAAAACGGTAAATGCCCCCAGAGCATTACTTTCAACGCCTGCCTCCGGGCCATGGGAGGTTGCGTCGACGCAGGAGTTTTTCTTTTCTGACCTTTGAATTATTTTTATGAAATGGCTATTTTAAAAATTTTATCAGATAGGCTTGGGGAAAAAAGGATGTGCGTGGGGGAGGACGGAGCTAGTTGCCCTCGGATATATTTTGACTCTTAAAAAATAAACTAAAACTTTCTATTTCCAATCAAATGAGCCCTCTCTGAAGTTTATACGAGCATAACTTTCATAAGAACCGTAAACGTCCCCAGGACAACACTTACAACACCTACCCCATGCGCCCTGGAGGGTTGTGTTGACACTGGAAATTTTGTTATCTAATTTTTGAAATTTTTTAAAAAAACTGGCTATCTCAAAAATCTTAGAGGATAGGTTTAGGGAAAAAGGGCAAAGGGGAGGGGGTCTAGTTGCCCTTAAATATCTTGACGCTTAAAAGCTGAGCTAGAACTTTCAATTTCCAATCAAATGAGCCCTCTATGAAGTTTATACGAGCATCCCTTTCATAGGAACCATACATGCCCTTAGGGCATAGCTTAGAACGCCTTCTCCTGGGCCCTGGGGGGTTGTGTTTACACTGGAGTTTTTCTTATCCGATCTTTGAACTATCTTTGTTAACGAAATTTCTATCTCAAAATTTTCATCAGAAGGGTTTAGTAAAAGAAGAAGTGAGGGGGGGGGGAGAGAGGCTAGTTGCCCTCGAATCTCTTTTAACTATTAAAAAGTGGAATCGAACTTTCAATTTCCAATCAAATGAGTCCTCTCTGAAGTTTACATGAGTATCCCTTTCATAAGAACCATATATACCCCAGGGCACAGCTTACAATGTCTGGCCCCTGGCCCTGGGGGGTATTGTAGACAAATGAGTATTTGTTATCTGACTTTTGAACAATTTTTAACTTACTGGCTATCTCAAAATTTTTATTGGATGCATTCGGAAAAAATAGGCGTAGGAGGAGGGGTAGGCTAGTTGCCCTTCAATCTTGTTTGACTCTCAAAAACTGAACTAGACCTTTCAGTTTCCAATCAAATTAGCCCTCTCTGAAGTTTTACGAGCATCCCTTCCATAAGAGTCATATATTCCACCATGGCATAACTTACAGCGCCTGCCTTCGGGCCCTGGGGGGCTCTGTTGACCCCGGAGCCTTCGTTATATGGTCTTTGAGCTATTTAAAAAAATAAATATCTCAAAGTTCTTATTAGAAGGGTTTGAGATAAAAAGGGCGTGGAGAGAGAGGGGCGATAGATGCCCTCTAATCTCTTTTTAAACTTAAAAAGTGAACCATAACTTTCAATTTCCAATCAAATGAGCCCTCTTTGAAGTTTATACGAGCATCCCTCCCAGAAGAACCATATATGCCCCATGGGCATAAATTACAACGCCTGCCCCCTTGCCCTGGGGGGTCGTGTCAACACCGGAATTTTTTATCTATGACATTTGAACTATTTTAATAAAATAGATATCTCAAAATTTTTATCGGATGCATTTGGGAAAAAAGGCGTGGGTGGGGGGGGGGCTGGTTACCCATCAATATCTTTTGAATATTATAAAGTGAACTAAAACTTTCAACTTCCAATCAAATGAGCCCTCTCTGAAATTTATACGAGCATTCCTTCCGTAAGAACCATACATGCCCCTAGGGCATAATTTATAACCCTTGTCCTGAAGACCTTTGGGGGGGATGTCATGCTCAAATATATAATTTCCAGAACTTTCAACTAGGTTGGACAAAATGGCTGCCTCAAAATTTTGATTGGATGTGTTTGGGGAAATGGCGGTCGTGGAAGGGGTGTTAGTTTCCTTCCTATCACCTTCGACTATTAAAAAAAGGGCACTAGCCATTTGAATTTTCAATCGGATGAGTTCTTTTTGAAGTGTCTACGATAAAGTTTTCTATAAGAACTTACATGCCCCCAGGGCATAAATTAAAACCCTTGCCCTCAGGGCTGTGGGGGAGTGTCCTCCTCAAAATATAATTTCTATCTGGAAATCAACTACGTAGAAAAAAATGGCTATGTAAAAATTTTGATTGGATGTGTTAGTGGAAATGGTGGGCGTGGAAGGGGTGCTCGTTACCTTCCAGTCACTTTTGACCCTTTAAAAGGGCACTAGAACTCTCGATATCCAATCGAAAGAGCAGCCTTTGAAGTTTTTACGACGACCCCTTCCATATGAAGTGCCTCTGGGAAAAAAAATAATGAATAAATAAATAAATAATAAAATATTGGAACCGTATGGCCTTTACTATAGGCTACGCTATAGCGTTGCCTCTGATTAATTATGATTTTTTCCCAGAGACACTTCATGTGGAAGGAGTGGTCGTATAAACTTCGGAAGGGGCTGATTCGATTGGAAATCGGAAGTTTTAGAGCCCTTTTTAAAGATTGAAAAGGGATCGGAGGGCAACTAGCCCCCCAGGTCCCTTTTCCCCCAATGAATTCAATAAAAATTTTGAGATAGCAATTTTTTACAAATAGTTTAAAGCTTAGATAAAAAAATCCAGAGTTGACACAACCGCTCAGGGTCCGTGGAATGGCGTTGTAAGTTATGCCCTGGGGGAATATTATATGGTTCTTATGGAAGGGATGAATAGTATAATAAGTTTACATACAAAGGGAAGTCCATATTTGGGAGACAATTCGAGTCGAGCAAGAGCATCAAGAGAAGGAATTAACCTACTTTAAAGAGAGTGTGTTAGAATTCAATTGTGAGATTACAGTTGCTCGTACAAGAGAACTAGATCTAAAAATAATCTGTGACGCTCGGCGAACATCAAATTGTCTCTTCTGGAATTTTTTACAGAATTCTTGCCAGAAAATATCACATAGTCATCGCGTGCACAAGGAATAATTATTTAAATAGAGAAAGGGTTGAAATATTAATTTTTTATCAACTATGGGCTAAATCTGATGGAATGGTAACTCCCTTAAGAGATACATATTGTTTTTTTTTATTTTGGAGGGATTTCTTAAGAATAATTATTTAAATTTCAGAATATATTTAACGCGGGAATTTTAAATGCTTAAGCGTTGTCGGTATAATACACAAATATCAAATGAGGGGTGTGGTTAATATAAAACATTGTGTAACATTGGTACTACATATGAATTTGAAATTAATAAAGCCGTAAACATTATAGACAATGATAAGGCAGCCATTAGCCGTCCATCCGCCAGCCTCCAAGGGCCGCAATACCCCTCCTCAAACTTTTTGGCCCCATCTTCCCATTTTTCAATTATTTTTTTTTATTTTAATTTCTTTGATTTTTTTTAACTTTTATTTTTTATTTTTTATTTTTTTTTAACATAGAAATTTTTCAACTTCTTTTTTTACATGTCTTCGAATGACATGAAACATACTTAAAACAAAAAAAAATACATTTAATATTTTCGAAATGAAAAATTAGAATGATATAGATATATTAGTCTTGACTTTTACTATTAGAAATATAGTGTTTGTAGTAGCCATTTTATTTTTTTTCTGAAATGGAATTTTCGGACTTGGAAAATTATTCAACTGTTTTTTTTATGTGCCTGTATTAGTGCTACTCTATGGTTACTTATCAAAACTTTTTCCTTATTAGCACGGATAGTTTTTAGCATCAGAAGGATTTTACAACATTTCAGAGAATCAAGAAACTATTCAAATGTTTCAGAATCTATGCTCTTGCAGTATGCATATAACTAAAATCTTCCACTAGCAATTAATACATGCATTTCTTAGCATCAAACGGATTTTACAACATTTAACAGAATCAAGAAACTATTAAAAGGTTTCAGAGTCAATGATTTTGCATTTTACAGGTAACTAAAATCGTCCACTATAAATTAATACAGATATTTTTTTTCAGCAACAAAGTAATTTACAATATTTGATAGAATCAAGAAACTATTCAAATGTTCAAGATTTATGCTTTTACAGTTTGCATGTAACTAAAATCTTCCATTACAAATTAATACAGGTATTTTTTTTATTAGCATTAAATGGATTTTACAACATTTCAGAGAATCAAGAAACTATTCAAATGTTTCAGAATGTATGCTTTTGCAGTTAGCACGTAAATAAAATCTTCAATTATCCTTTAATACAGATATTTTTTAGCATCAAAAGTTTTTTAAAACATTTCAAAGAATCAAGAAGCTATTCAAATGTTTCAAAATCTATGCTTTTGGAGTTTACATGTAATTAAATTTTCCATTATCAGTTATTAATACAGATATTTTTTAGCATCAAAAGGATTTTACAACATATAAAAGAATCAAGAAACTATTCAAATAATTCAGAATCTATGCTTTTGCAGGATGCATGTAACTAAAATCTTCCATTATCAATTAATACAGATATTTTTTTTAGTATCACAAGGATTTTACAACATTTAACGGAATCAAGAAATTATTCAGATTTTTCAGAATCATTCTTTTGCAGTTTTCATGAAACTAAAATCTTCCATTATCAATTAAAAAGGGATTTTTTTTAGCATCAAGTAACTATTCAAATGTTTGAGAATCTATGCTTTATCGATTTGCATGTAACTAAAATCTTCCATTACGAATTAATACGGATATTTTTTAGCATCAAAAGAATTTTACAACATTTCACAAAATTAAGAAACTATTGAAATATCTCCTTCATATTACCCCTGGTTGTAAGAGCTTACAGTAGGAGACTCGACAATAAGACGTCAGAAGTCAGTGAAATACCTAGGCGTAATAATTGATGAAACAATAAATTTTTCAGAGCATGTACAGTGTATATCGTCGAAAGCAACAAGGAATATAGGTATAACGAGGAAGCTAAAGCATCAGTCTACGCAAAAAGTTTTGCGGCTTTTATGTTTCTCATTAGTCCATCCTTTTTACTATACTGTTGTTCTGTTTGGTCTGGAACATTTTATGTTCAACTGAAACCTTTGCGTGTTCTCCAGAATTCAGCTGTATGTGCTATTTATGGAACCGATAGACTTGCCTCAGTTAGAAATATTTATCCGCGAGTCCGTATTTTACTGTTTTTAGGGTTGTGCTTACTTTATAAGCTTCAACTAATGTATGATATTATTAATAATATTGCTCTAATGTGTCTCCGTCATATGTTTGAGACAACTGCTGATGTCCATGGGCTTTTAATGAGACTGGTTAGTATGTATAGAAGGTCGATTAGAGTGTTTGCGAGGTCTGCTTTCTCTGCTCGTCAAATTCTTCCTGCGCTGTGGTCTCAGACGTCATCTTCTATTAGGGATATTGATGAAAGGTCTGGCTTCCGTGAGCAGTTGAGGCACCATTGCCTGCTGGCTGATGAATTCTAATAGTTTTTTTTTTATTTTTTTGTGTTTTTTTTTCAAGTAGTTCTATATGTTTAATATGTTTTATATGCTTTTTTTTTCTTGTGAAATAGGAACCCGAACGCACTGATGTAAGTGGATGTAAGTTTTTTTTTTACTTGCAATACAAGCACAGGTTACTGGGCTTCATGCTTTTCTGTTTATTTTTTTTTGTGAATGAATTATATCTCCATTGAAAAAAAATAATAATACAGATATTTTTATCATCAAAAGGATATTGAAACATTTCACAGAATCAAAAAACCATTCAAATATTCAAGAAGCTATGCCTTTGCAATTTGTATATAACTAAAATCTTCCGTGATCAGTTAATAGAGATAGTTTATAGCCTTAAAAGGATTTTACAAAATTTCACAGAATAAAGAAACTATTCTAATATTTCAGAATCTATACTTTTGCAGTTTGGACATAATTAAAATCTTAAATTATTAATTAAAACAGATATTGTTTTAGCATCAAAAGGATTTTAAAATACTTCACAGGATTAAGAAACTATTCAAAAGTTTTAGAATCTATACTTTTACAGTATGCATGTAACTAAAATCATCGTTTTAGAATATATGTTTTTACAGCATGCATGTAACTAAAATCATCCGTTATCAATTAATACAGGTATTTTTAGCATCAAAGCGGTTTTAAGACATTTCACAGAATCAATAAATCATTCAAACACTTCAGAAGCTGTACCTTTGCAGTTTGCATGTAACTAAAATCTTCAATGATCAATTAATACAGATAATTTTCAGCCTTAAAAGGATTTTACAACATTTCACTGAATCAAGAAACTATTCAAATGTTTCAGAATCTATGCTTTTGCAGTTTGGACATAATTAAAATCTTAAATTATTAATTAAAACAGATATTGTTTTAGCATCAAAAGGATTTTAAAATACTTCACAGGATTAAGAAACTATTCAAAAGTTTTAGAATCTATGCTTTTACAGTATGCACGTAACTAAAATCATCGTTTTAGAATCTATGTTTTTACAGCATGCATGTAACTGAAATCATCCGTTATCAATTAATACAAGTATTTTTTTAGGATCAAAGCGATTTTACAACAATTCACAGAATCAATAAACTATTCAAATGTTTCTGAATATAAGCTTTTTCACTTTGCATGTAACTAAAATCTTCCATTATCAATTAATACAGGTACTTTTTAGCGTCGAAAGGATTTTACAACGTTTCAGAGAGTCAAGAAACTGCTCAAATGTTTAAGAATCTATGCTTCTGAAGTATGCATGTAACTAAAATCATCCATTATCAGTTAATAAAGATAATTTTTTAAGCATCAAAAGGATTTTACAACATTTCAAAGAAACAAGAAACTATTCAAGTGTTTTAAAATCTATGCTTTTGCAGTTTGCATGTAACTAAAATCTTTAATTATCAATTAATGCAGGAATTTTTTAAGCATCAAAAGGATTTTATAACATTTCACAGAACCAAGAAACTATTCAAATGTTTCAAAATCTATGCTTTTGTATTTTGTATGTAACTATAATCTTTAATTATCAATTAATGCAGGTTTTTTTTAAGCATCAAAAGGATTTTACAACATTTTACAGAATCAAAAAACTATTCAAATGTTTCAGAATCTATGCTCTTGCAGTATGCATGTAACTAAAATCTTCAATTCAATAATTGATAGTGCTTCTGCAGTTTGCATGTAACTACAGTCATCCATAATCAATTAATGCAGGTATTTTTTAAGCCTCAAAAGGATTTTACAACATTTCACAGAAACAAGAAACTATTCAAATGTTTCAAAATCTACGCTGTTGCATTTTGCATGTAACTAAAATCTTTAATTATCAATTAATGCAGGTATTTTTTAAGCATCAAAAGGATTTTACAACATTTTACAGAATAAAAAAAACTATTCAAATGTTTCAGAATCTATGCTTTTGCAGTATGCATGTAACTAAAATCTTCAATTATCAATTAATACAAGTATTTTTCTTAAGCATCAAAAAGATTTTAATGAATATTCTGTAAAATGTAGAGAAAAGATACACTTCGATTCTAAATTTTCTCAATGAAGAGATTACAAAAATCCCTGTATTAATTGATAATGGAAGATTTTAGTTATATGCATACTGCAAAAGTATATATTCTGTAACATTTGAATAGTTACTTGATTCTGAGAAATGTTGTAAAATAATTTTGATACTAAGAAAAAATATTTGATTTAATAATTGATAGTGGAAAATTTAGTTACATGCAAACTCCAAAAGCATAGATTCTGAAACAATTGAATAGCTTCTTGATTCTGTGAAATGTTGTAAAATACTTTTGATGCTAATAAATATCTGTATTAATGGATAACTGAAGATTTTATGTACATGCAAACTGAAAAAGCATAGATTCTGAAACATTTGAATAGTTTCTTGATTCTCTGAAATGTTGTAAAATCCTTTTTTTGCTAAAAAAAAAATATTTATATTAATTTATAGTGGGAGATTTACGTTACATGTAAACTGCAAAAGTATAGACCCTAAAACATTTAAATAGTTTCTTGCTTCTGTTAAATATTATAAATTCCTTTTCATGCTAAAAAATGCATGTATTAATTGCTAACGGAAGATTTTAGTTACATGCATACTGCAAAATCATAGATTCTGAAACATTTGAATAGTTTCTTGATTCTGTTAAATGTTGTAAAATCCTTTTGATGCTAAAAATATCCGTGCAAATAAAGAAAAAGTGTCGATTAGTTAACATAGAGTACCACTAACACAGGGGTATAAATAAAAAAATAATAAAAAAAATTGAATAATTGTCCAAGTCCAAAAATTCCAAGTCAGATAAAAAAGAAAATTGCTACTACAAACACTATATTTCTAATAATAAAAGTCACGACTAACATATTTATATTATTCTCATTTTGTATTTCGAGTATAATAAATGTGATTTTTTTGTTTTAAGTGATTGATGTCATTCTAAGACATGTACAAAAAAGTTAAAAAAATTTTCGTTTAAAAAATAAAAATAAAAGTTCAAAATAAAGTTCAAAAAATTATACTTCAAAAAAGTACTAAATATAATGGGGGGGGGGTATTGGGCCAAAAAGTTGGAGGTAGGGGTATTAGGGCCCTTGGAGGTTGGGGCTTGGACGACTAATTGCTGCCATATCATTACCTGTAGCTTTATTAATATCGACTTTATGTATATTCCCTATGCTATACAATATTTTATATTAACTACACTCCTCATTTGATACTTCTGTATTATAACAACCACATTTATGCATTTAAAATTCCGCGTTAAATTCATTCTGAAATTTAAATACTTATTCTCAAGACATCCCATTAAAATAAAAAAAAACATGTATCTCTTAATGGACTTACCATTCCCTCAGATTCATCCCATAGTTGATAAGCAATTAATATTTCAACCCTTTCTCTATTTAAATAATTATTCGTTGCGATATCCTTGTGCACGCAATAACTTCGTGACATGTCCTTGCAAGAATCCTGTAACAAATTCTAGAAGAAACAATTTGATGGTCGCTCAGCGTCACAGATTATATTTAGATCTAGTTCTCTCGTATGAGTATCTGTAATCTGACAATTGAATTTTAACGCCTCACTCTAAAGTAGGTCAATTCCTTCTCTTGATGTTCTGGCTGGACTCCAATTGTCTCCCAAATATCGACTACCCTTTGTTTGTAAACCCCTTATACTACTGGGATGCTCGTATAAGCTTCAGAGAGGTTTCATTTGATATAAAATTGAAAGTTCTAGTTCACTTTTTAAGAGTCAAAAGAAATTGGAGGCCAACTAGCCCCCCTCTAACGCTCTTTTTTCCCCAAACCCATCTGATAAGAATTTTGAGATAGCCATTTTGTTAAAAATAGTTTTTATGTAAGGGGTGTTCGTATAAACTTCAGAGGTGGCTCATTTGAATGTAAACTGAAAATTCTAGTTACTATTTTATGAGTCAAAGGGGATCGGAGGGCATCTACCCAACACACACCCTCTTTTCCCCAAATGTATCGGATCAAAATTTTGAGATTGCCAGTTTGTTTTAAATAGTCCAACGATCAGAAAACAAAAACTTCGGGGTCAAAATACCCCCCCTGGAGCCCAGGGGAAAGGTTGTTACTTATGACCCGGGACATATAAGGGTTTATTGAAAATTGAAAGAAGAAAAGGAACTATATTACAAATATTTTCTTTTGTACTTATTTTAATATTGAAAATAAATATTCAAAATTACAGTAAAATAAAATTTTGAACTGATGAGCTATCATCAATTAATATCATTATGTTTTAAATATTTAATTCAATTTTATTTGTTCTTTCCAAGACTGTTCAAGACAAAGCTTCACTACAAATAAGTTTATGGTCCTAGTGTAAAAGAGTTCAAGTTGAAAAATATATATTGATATGGAAATTTGCTTTGGAAATGACGCGTTTTTTTCCAGACTCACCTGTAATTGAAATATTTTACTTCTGGGCAATATTCTCTATATTTTCGTAATTAATTGAATATTGAATAATATTACAATCACTCATGACAGATGAGTTTCTGTATTTTTTATAATGTTTGATTTATTATTTTGTGGAGGGGGGGGGAGTAGGTTAGAGGTGTCAAATACTTTCCTAAAATAACCCCCCTCCCCCTTATGTGGAAGTATATAGCCTAAATTATATTATTACATACAGTAAAGGTTATATTTCATTAGGGCTAACCTAACTTCTCTTCTTTGGTGCGTTTGGTTTAATTAACAAGTACCCATGTTTGTTTTGTTTCCCCTGGGGTAATAAGTCAAAAAAGGTTTGCGAAAGAATGATTATTCAAATAAACTCTTGGAGGCTTTAAGTAACTAAATAGATCAAGAAAGTTCCGCATTATAGCATTTTGGGTCGTAAAACAGCAATTTTGCCCTGAACAGCATAAAAATGGTATCGAACAAAAATTCTAAGAACCATTGACAAGGTATTTTACACAACCTTCTTTACTGACGTATGGTAGACCAATTGTCTCTAGGCTTAAATGAAATTCATAATGAATATTTGGTTATTATAGACCGCTGATGCAGGGGTGGATCCAGGATTTTTAAGGGAGGGGGCAAAATAGATTGATCCAAAGAAATATTTAGGGGGGGGGGCAAAATAAGTTGATCCAATAAACTTGCGTTATGAACAAGTTTAATCATCGCAAACCTGAGTTAATTAAGTAAATTACACCACTTTAGACTACGCTAGGGGGGCACCCCCGTCACCCCCCTGGATCCGCGTCTGCGCTGATGCAATAAACTGGCTTATAATTGCATACCATTTTTAGGGTGTTGTCAAATAGACTCACTTATGGAAAAGGTGGTGCCTATGGCCTAAGAAAAGTAGTGTTAGGTCCATATTTTCAAAATTTCTACAGAACGTGCTACAGATAAATAAATTTTCAGATCATTACTGATTTAACCTGTGACCTCCTTTCAGAATATATAAAATATGAGGATGAATAATGCAGGGAGTGTATTGTATTAATGAAGGGTAAAATCCAAGACTGTATCTAGGGGGGTAGGGTTTTTGAACCCCCCCCCTCCCGAAAGCTTTGTCTGACTCTTAAAAATTTAACAAAATGGACATAAACAAAATTTGTATGCGTTTTTTTTGTGTAAACCCCCCTCCCCCCCAAAAAAAAAAAATTAGTAAAACCCCCTCCGAAAAAAAATCCTGGGTAAGGCCTTGGTAAAATCTCTCCTATTACTGTGGAAATGGTATTATATTTTAGGAACTTGTATTTTATACTGAAAAGCGGATACACTAACTGAGGTGTTTTTCTTGAAGTATTTTTTTTCTTTAATTGAACTTTTTTGTAAAGAGTAGGTTCTTGAGGAGTAGGCAGCTCTCAATATATCTAGGGTAACTTGAGGTTTGGCAATAAAAATAAAAACAATTTAAATAAGAATTTTTACCTTCCAAGCTCTCGAAACGAATCCTCGCTCGTATTCACGACTTGAGCGCAGTCTTTTCACTTACTAAATAGGAAATTTGGGAAAAGGGCTAGGTCTACAGGGAGAAGAAATGGAATTTTAGTGAAAAAAAAGAATAGAATTACAAACGGAGATATTCTTGGAGATAATCAAACGGAGATATTCTACGAATTGTTTTTTTTTTTGCCGTTAAAACTAGCTCATTTTAAGTTTTAATTTACTTTCAATTGATTAAGGTCATTTTAAGTTCAAATAATTTTTAACTAATTACACTAGCCCTTATGTTCGATTTCTTTAAATAAATAAAGTAAACAAGCCAAACTTCAGTGTAAAGAGTTAGGCTGAAGGAGGCGTAGCCCCCCTTGTGTACAAAATATTTTTTAGCTTTAAAGTTTAAAGGTTCCTCTCAACTCTCATTTGGAAAATAAATACTTTCCTATTTAGTTTTTCTCGGCTTTAACACCATTACAAGTAACTCTAGTTATGAGGTGAGTTATCAGGCCCTCTCCCCCTGCTCTTTTTATTAAACCATATTTTTTGCAAAAAAATACTTTGAAAAAAAGGGCTCACCCTGTGTATTTATTTTTGGAACTAGTACGGTTTTCCAAAATACGCTTTCCTTTTACTAATAATTAGGGGCCAGTTTAAAAACTCCAGTTAGTGAACCTAAATTAATGGTTGACTGATGACATATGAGGCCACAACTTTTTAGCGGACTGATGCCACTTTTTAGTGGACTTTGTTACTGTATGAAAGAACAGTTTAGATAACAAAACTGGTGGTTCACCTTTTTAACAGTGCTTTCAAAAACTTGCGGTAGAACAACCCATCCTAGGATGGCCCCTAGGGCAATGACAAAACCTCCTCCAACCGAAAGGCCGATAATGGTTCTCTTCATTTTTGCACAGGGCAATCACGTTAGATAACTAGATATTTTTTTATAGTTTCTTTATAATTTCCATAAATGTTTACCAAGATTATCAAATAAAAATGTAAATACAAACATTTAAATGAATATAAAAATAGCTCTATTTGTTTAACTTTTTTATCGTATTATATCTATAGAAAGGAACATATCACTATTTAATCAAGAAGTCCCTCCGATAAAGCAATACACAGTGTAAATAAACAGCACATAAAAACTAAAAAATGGAGAAGAAAATGTAAAAGCACTTTAGATTTCTAAAAAAGACGATAAACATAATATGAAACGAGATAGTTTTTAAATGAGAATACTCGGTTTTCCATGCCCACCACCTACTCCGTGAATACCCAGCCAAAAAATTCCCCGGCTGCTCAAAAGATTTCTCATCCCCTAAAATTTTCATCGTACAGTCGATCCCCCCCCCCCATGCAGATCTCCATCACATAACGGCCAGCCTCGCAACCGCGATTTAAAACAAGTACGTACTAGTCAAAATTAAAAAATACACTCTATATTGTATCAAAGTTAAAATCAATCGTCTTTATTTAAGTTGTATCGTTCTGCTCCATGGTCATTTGCTTCCTGTAACGAATATATAGGAATCAACCACAGCAAATTAAAAAGGAAAAATCCAAAGGTGTAGTTCCGAAAACTTTAATTTTGGAACAGGTTCAGGTCAAACCGTCTTTAGCCATTATGAGATTGTATTGGAGCCTGTTTTACTCCAGAAGTTAAGTGGAATCTCCTACATAGCTAAGATAGAAATAACAGAAATATCGCTAGAAAATATATAACTTTTTTGCTTGGATTCTACTGAAAATATTTAAATAGAAGAAGGCAGGTACCTACGCCGCGTGGCTTTCATACCATGCTTACTCAGATATGCCGATATTTTAAGAAAATATAAATTATGTTCTTATGTTTTCAATACAATTTGCCTGTTCTCCGCAATGTATTTTACTATATACAGCCATTTACCATATACCTTCCAAGCTCTCGAAACGAATCCTCGCTCGTATTCACGACTTGAGCGCAGTCTTTTCACTTACTAAATAGGAAATTTGGGAAAAGGGCTAGGTCTACAGGGAGAAGAAATGGAATTTTGGTGAAAAAAAAAAAATAGAATTACAAACGGAGATATTCTTGGAGATAATCAAACGGAGATATTCTACGAATTGTTTTTTTTTTTGCCGTTAAAACAAGTTCATTTTAAGTTTTAATTTACTTTCAATTGATTAAGGTCATTTTAAGTTCAAATAATTTTTAACTAATTACACTAGCCCTTATGTTCGATTTCTTTAAATAAATAAAGTAAACAAGCCAAACTTCAGTGTAAAGAGTTAGGCTGAAGGAGGCGTAGCCCCCCTTGTGTACAAAATATTTTTTAGCTTTAAAGTTTAAAGGTTCCTCTCAACTCTCATTTGGAAAATAAATACTTTCCTATTTAGTTTTTCTCGGCTTTAACACCATTACAAGTAACTCTAGTTATGAGGTGAGTTATCAGGCCCTCTCCCCCTGCTTTTTTTATTAAAGCTTAATTTTTGCCAAATAATGCTTTGAAAAAAAGGGCTCACCCAGTGTATTTATTTTTGGAACTAGTA
This sequence comes from Artemia sp. Qi Xiang Cuo, assembly GCF_049724085.1. NCBI lineage: Eukaryota > Metazoa > Arthropoda > Branchiopoda > Anostraca > Artemiidae > Artemia > Artemia sp. Qi Xiang Cuo. The sequence continues at coordinate 28,893,477 of NC_142813.1, forward strand.
CGGTTTTCCAAAATACGCTTTCCTTTTACTAATAATAAGGGGCCAGTTTAAAAACTCCAGTTAGTGAACCTAAATTAATGGTTGACTGATGACATATGAGGCCACAACTTTTTAGCGGACTGATGCCACTTTTTAGTGTACTTTGTTGCTGTATGAAAGAACAGTTTAGATAACAAAACTGGTGGTTCACCTTTTTAACAGTGCTTTCAAAAACTTGCGGTAGAACAACCCATCCTAGGATGGCCCCTAGGGCAATGACAAAACCTCCTCCAACTGAAAGGCCGATAATGGTTCTCTTCATTTTTGCACAGGGCAATCACGTTAGATAACTAGATATTTTTTTATAGTTTCTTTATAATTTCCATAAATGTTTACCAAGATTATCAAATAAAAATGTAAATACAAACATTTATATGGATCTAAAAATAGCTCTATTTGTTTAACTTTTTATCGTATTATATCAATAGAAAGGAACATATTACTATTCCAATTGAGAAGTCCCACCGATAGAGCAATAAACAATCATAGACAGCGCAATAGCGCTGCCTAAGTAAAGAACGATGTTGGCACAATGTATTATTTTTTTTCCAGAACAAGCTACATCGTATCGCAGGAGTTATCATATGAACCTCAAAAATGACTCATTCGATTGGTGATTGGAATGGCTTGTGCTGTTTTTAACAGTCGAAAGTGGTTGGAAGGCAACTAGCCCCCCCACGCCCATTATTCCCCCAAACATATCTAATCAAAATTTTGAGATAGCCATTTTGTTCAGCGCAGTTGATTTCCAGATAGAAAATATGTTTTTGAGGAGGACACTCCCCCAAAACCCTCGGGGCAAGGGTTTTAAGTAATACCCTAAGGGCATATAAGAACGATGTTGGCACAATGTATTATTATTTTTTCCTTTGGAGCAGGGCACTTCATATCGAAGAAGTTGTCGTAGAAACTTCGAAAAGGGCTCATTCAATTGGAAATTGAGTGGCTTGTGCCCTTTTTAATAGTTGAAAGTGATTGGAAGGCAACTAACGCCCCTTCAACGCCCACCATTTCCCGAAACACATCAAACCAAAATTTTGAGACAGCCATTTTTTTCAGCGTAGTTTATTTCCAGATAGAAACTATGTTTTTGAGGAGGACAATCCCCCACAGCCTTCAGGGCAAGGGTTGTAAGTTATGCCCAGGGGGCATATAAGGTTTTTATAGAAGGCGTTGTCGTAGAAACTTCAAAAGGGGCTCATTCGATTCGAAATTCAATAGGCTAGTGCCCTTTTTAATAGTCGAAAGTGATTGGAGGGCAACTAGCCCCCCCTCTCACACCCGTCATTCCTCCAAACACATCCTATCAAAATTTTGCGACAACCATTTTCTTCACCGTAGTTGATTTCGGAATAGAAAATATTTTTTTGAGGAGGACACTCCCCCACAACACTCAGGGCAAGGGTTTTAAGTTATGCCTTGAGGGCATTTAAGAACGATGTTGGTACACTGTATTATTATTATTTTTTTCCTTTAGAGTAGGGCACTTCGTATCGAAGAAGTTGTCGTAGAAACTCCGAAAAGGGCTCATTCAATTGGAAATTCGAGTGCCTTTTGTCCTTTTTAATAGTCGAAAGTGATTGGAAGGCAACTAACACCCCTTCCACGTCCACTATTTCCCGAAACACATCCAACCAAAATTTTGAGATAGCCATTTTTTCAGCGAAGTTGATTTCCAGATAGAAATTATGTTTTTTAAGAGGATACTTCTCCCACTGCCTTAAGGGCAAGGGTTTTAAGTTCTGCCCCGGGGACAAATGAGATCTTTATAGAACGTTTTGCCATAGAAATTAAAAAAAAAAGGCTCATTCGATTGGAAGTTCAAAAGGCTAGTGCCCTTTTTGGTAGTCAAAAGTGATTGGAGGGCAACTAGACCCTCCCTTCCCTCGCCCATCATTCCCTCAAACACATCCAATCAAAACTTTGAGATAGCCTTTTTGTTCAGCGTAGTTGATTTCCAGATACAAAATATGTTTTTGAGGAGGACGCTCAACCCCAACCATTGGGGCAAGGGTTTTACGTTATGCCCTGAGGGGTATATAAGAACGATGTTGGGAAAATGTGTTATATATTAATTTTTTCCTTTAGAGCACAGCACTTCGTATCGAAGAAGTTGTCATAGATACTTAGAAAAGGGCTCATTCAATTGGACATTGGAGTGGCTTGTGCCCTTTTTAATAGTCGAAAGTGCCTGGAAGGCAACTAACACCATTTCCAAGCCACCATTTCTCGAAACATATCCAATCAAAATTTTGAGATAGCCATTTTGTTCAGCGTAGTTGATTTCGAGATAGAAATAATGTTTTTGAGGAGGACCCTCCCCCAAGGCCTTCAGGGTAAGGGTCGTAAGTTATGCCCTGGGGACATATAAGGTTTTTATAGAAGGCATTGTCGTAGAAACTTCAAAAAAGTCTCATTCGATTGGAAATTCAAAGGGCTAGTGCCCTTTTTAATAATCGAAAGTAATTGAAGGGTCACTAGCCCCCTCACCCACACCCATCATTCCCCCAAACACATCCAATCAAAATTTTGATATAGCCATTTGTTCAGCGTAGTTGATTTCCAGATAGAAAATATGTTTTGAGGAGGACACTCCCCCACAACCCTCGGGGTAAGGGTTTAAGTTATGCCCTGAGGACATATAAGAACGATGTTGGCACAATGTATTATTTGTTTGGTTTTTTTCCTTTAGAGTAGGGAACTTCGTATCGAAGAAGTTGTCGAATAAACTTCGAAAAGGGCTCATTCAATTGAAAATTGGAGTGGCTTGTGCCCTTTTTAATGGTCGAAAGTGATTGACAAATCCAATCAAAATTTTGAAATAGCCATTTTATTCAACGTAGTTTTAAGTTCTGTAAATTAGGTCTTTGAGGATGACAACCCCTTCACAGCCCTCAGGGCAAGGGTTGTAAGTTATGCGCTGGTGGCATATAAGGTTTTTAAAGAACGTGTTGTCGTAGAAACTTCAAAAACGACTCATTCGATTAGAAACTGAAATGGCTAGTGCCCTATTTAATAGTCGAAAGTAATTGGAAGGCAATTAACACCCCTTCCATTCCCACCATTTCCCGAAACACATACCTTTGAGCAGAGCACTCCCCCCACGGTTTTCAGGGCAAGGGTTATAAGTTATGCCCTAGGGGCATTTAAATTTTTATTGACATCTTTGTCGTAGAAAGTGCCTTTTTGTGCCTGTTTTAATAGTCAAAAGTAATTTGAGGGCAACTAACCCCCCTCTCACACCCACCTTTTCCCCAAACACAGCCGATCAAAATTTTAGATATCAATTTTGTTCAGCGTAGTTGATTTCCAGATAGAAGTTATGTTTTTGAGAAGGACACTCCTCCACAGCCCTCAGGGCAAGGCTTGTAATTTATGCCCTGGGGGCATACAAGGTTTTTATAGAAAGCGTTGTTGTAGAAACTTCAAAAAAGGCTCATTCGATTTGAAATTCAAAGGAATAGTGCCCTTTTTAATAGTCGAAAGTGATTGGAGGGCAACTAACTCCCCTCTCACGTCCAACTTTTCCCCAAACACATTCAATCAAAATTTTAATATATCCATTTTGTTCAACGTAGTTGAACAAATAAACTTTCAAATGGGGATAAATCCATTTATTTAGACATTGAAAAAACAGGTACAAAAGTCAATCAATCAATCAATCAATCAATCAACCTTTTTTTTAAATAAATGAACAAACGAAACAATTAACATGAACATTTCGACTCAAAGTAATGCTTGTACGAGTCACACCCGATATTGGTAAACAAATTTATATCACACTATGAAATGAAGAGAGAAGAGCTGATAACATAAGAGAGGGATAAAGAATTAGAAAGGAAAGAATTGAGACGAGGTGGAGTCAAAGAAGGAGAGTTAGAGGATACGATACAAACGAAAAATTGAGACATTAACTCATGCAGTATCCAATACTGCGTAAGAGAGGTATCGTTTTTGGAGTGTGCCAAATGATTTTATGGATTTAATAGATTCATTAATTGAGTTCCATACAGAAATACTTCTATAAACTAGAGAGTGTTGAGACCTTGTAAGCCTTCTTCTCGGTAGCTTAAAATTGTACTTGTTGCAGCGGAGAGCTCTTCCTCGATGAATTGTGCTACAAAGTTCGAAGTACTTGGAAAGACCTTGAGGAATTCTATTCGATATTGCCGAGTGTGCTAAACGCAGATTACTAACGTTGATAATCTCTGTTATATCTATTGTTCCAGTGTCTCTATATAGGTCTGTTGAGGGGTATAGCCTAGGAAGGCAATATGTGGCCTTACCTGAACGGTTTTGTGATCTCTTTAATGATTTTAGATGAGATTTGAATGTATTGCCCCATACAGAACAGCAGTAGTTCAAGCATTTGAACTACTAAATATAATTATAAAATTATAATTATATTATATTAAATTATAAAGCATTTTCATCATGTCAGCACTTAGAAACAGGTTAGATCAATGTACCCTTGATGTTTGCGATAGAACTATTGAAGACAGATAGGATATGTGATATATAATTAAAAGGGATGAATTTAAGAATACAACGAGGATCTTTTCGACCATGGCGTGAGGAATGAGATTTCCATTGATTGACATTGCGACATTATGAGACAATGAGGAATTTGTAGGAGCAGAAGTGAAGACTATGATGCAGCCTTTTGTAGGATTTACCTACATTTTGTTACGAAAACACCAGTCAGATATTTCGTCAAGTTTTTTTCGGGCCTTTTTTGCAGCAGACTCGGATGATTCAGCAGCAATGAAGAAATTTGAGTCATCAGCGAATAATACTGGGTGTGCATTTGTAAGAAGACATGTTGTCAGGTCATTGATATACAAAATAAACAAGAGCGGTCCAAGTACCGACCCCTGAGATACGCCAGATTTTAACGGTAATTCTGGCGACACACTACCCTCCACAATTAAACACTGCTTACGATCAGTCAGGTACGATGAAAACCACTCGTGAGCAACACCATATATTCCAAATGAATGTAATTTTGTGAGGAGGACTGAATGGCATGCCGTGTCGAAGGCTTTAGTGAAATCCAGAAAAATCCCTAGTACCTTTTCTCCAGAATCCTGGCTATTTAATATGTATTCAAATGAATCAACTAAGGCCTGCAAGGTTGAATGATAACGCCAAAACCCATTTTGACGGGCAGAGAGTAGCAGCTTGCCATCAAGGAATCTATATACTCTGTTATAAACCACTCGCTCGAGGACATTTGATATAACCGGTAGAATTGATATGGGTCGATAATTAGAGATAAGACTCTTGTCTTCTTTTTTGTAGAGGGGAAGGACTTGGACAGTTTTAAACACATTAGGATAAACTCCGGTTACTAGTGAAAGGTTGACCAAGTGTTTAAGTGGAGCTACAAGACCTGCAGAGGCCTTCTTCAAGATATATTTGCACAGTTCAAACGTTTCTTGGGTTTTGCCATTAGGCAGCTTACTGATAATCACTAGTAATTCCTCTTTCGTACATGGTGCTAGAAAAAGACCCGATATTGTTCTACTGTGGGTTTGTTCAGGGGATGGGCCAGAAGCATGTAGAGATGTCTGATTAACGAAAAATTGATTAAAAGCATCAGCACGAGACTTGCTTGCTACTGTCTCACCACGCATATTTATTATTTCTTTAGGTATAGCCACCTTCTTACTTTTTTGACAAATTATTTCATTAACAACCTTCCATACTTTTCTCAAGTTACTCTAACATTCATTTATTCTCTCCGCATAATACTGCCTTTTTGCGTTACGTACTAATCTGTTTAATGTACTTTTTGTATGTCTCTCTCGCTTCACGAGTTGTAGATTTACAAGCTTTCAGGTACAGTCTATTTCTGCGTTCGGTAGACTGAACGAGACCTGATGTCGACTAAGAAGGTTTGGGAACACTTTTGATCTAATTTGTTGGCAGAGGAATATATCGTTAAGTTTACTGCTGAAGCTCACTCGCGAGCGCATTTGCAGCCGTATTTGCCAAAGACGCATGGGCTATAACAGACCAGACACTTAATTTCAAGGCTATAGTGAAGTACTCCATGTCTTTTGGGGAGAAACTTGCATACGTAATAACACGATTAGGTTCTGACATGCTTGTTCAGCCTGCCCTTGATGGGGTCTTTGCGATAAGATAGCAGTAGTTGTAGATATCAGCTATTATAATATACAAGCTAAAATATTTGTGAGGATTGATTGAAAGAAATAAGTTGTCAATCAGTGTTGCAGTTTTTCTATCAGTACAATACCGTGTGGGACAGAATACAATGGGGAGAAGACCAGATGATACAGTTGTATCAAGGAACAAGCGCGAATTGGTGTCACTGTCAGTCGTCAACAAGTTGATGTTAAATCCGTCTATAAGACAATTATTTTTACCCTAACCATGTTCATTTATCTCTAACCTTAGCAACTCAACTTGTGAACACGTAATATCACATGGAAAAGACAATAGCTTATAAAAAAGGCACATGAAATACATTGGAGATTATTGTCCAGGGATTTCAATGACTATTGAGTAGACAGATCAACGACATTTCATCGCAGCATTAAAGATTGATTCCAAATCACCGTAGCACTTGTAAGAGATATAATCATTAACGAATAATGTAATGCCACCGGAGCACTTTGTTACATGCCTTAGAAGATTTATGGCTTCGCAACTGGGCTAATAGTATGGCGACACGTCATCTTGAAAATACAGTCAAGTTTCACTTAAACCAGTTAAACTAAACGGATTTTTCTTCTCACCAGCGAATGTACGTATATCACGCGATTTGTGTTTATTACTTTAAATAATATGGAAGAAAATATTATACCCATCATTAGAAGCAACTACAGGAGGTATTTCTCTAACTTATTTCTGGACTTTTGCAAATAAGCAGATTGAGGCACTCGCCCCCTCTATCACGGGATCAGTAAGTCACTCGTCATCGCATCCTGGCAGATTGAGAAATGCGGTTTTAACAGGGACTGTTCAGTTAAGAATGAAAGATCATTCATCGTTGAGATCAACGATGTTTTTTATTTTCACCAATTAGACTAAATAATAGTAGTGGAGGAAAATAGTAATAACAAGAGCGATCTGGTGTTTGTAGTATTTCGTGATAATGACTTGGCCAAAAACGGGCAACCCTCACGTGAAAAAATCAATGTTCCTTCTCTCCACCCTCTTTTTTTTAGTCTGAAAAATCTGACCGTCAATCACAATAAGAAGAGAAGCATAAGCAGCGAATAGATCATAAAAAGCATAAACAGGATTAGAAGAAGAAAAAGAGAAATAATCGAGAAAGAGAAGTAGAAAGAGAAAAGGAAACGATAAAGAGAAGTAGAAAGAGAAAAAGAAATGGTAGCACTAAGGTAGAAAAGCAACAATGTTACAAAAAAATTACATACATGAATATTATTATCAATACACTTTCTTGGTTTTAAATGCCCCCGATCGAAGTATCAAGATATCTTTTCAAAATGATAATCTCATCCTTATTTGACACTTGACGGGCACTTGTGGGTTCGGTTTTAACCATAACATTTCCATCAGCGGACAAGACGGTTTTCAGTCCAATTTCATTTTTGCGTATGCAAATACCTCACGTTTAGTTTTTCTTAGGCATTTAGTTACAAAAATTATAAACCCATTGAGTCACTTTCTATTTTTTAAAATCTGCAACCCAACTCTTAAATTTGAAAGTGATACCGCAGTCGGTCTTGATAGATTTGAACCATTGCGTCCTATTCTTCGGGTAAAGGCAACATCAGAGGCATCTAAAGGAATGTCCTGAAATTTCTGCGCACATAGTTCCATAAGGTTGTTTTCTACGATCTCCTTGATAACAGTGTTCGTTGTGACATCTTCTTTTAGGCCGAAAAATATCAGTTGGTTACCTAGGGACGCTTGTGCAAGGGTCTCATTGTGATTGTCTATTGTCCCTTAAAATTTCACTGACTGACGATTTCACAGCCTTAGTAGCTAGATCGATTTCGGAAATAGACTTCTCAAGGGATTTAAACGTCGGTCAAGTCCAAAAAATTTGTCTATCACCATTTTCTCAAGATCAAGCGACAGAATATTGTAAATTTCCGTTTCGATATTTTATATGGTGGACTCACCCAGTCCTGTTTTCTGATTTACAGCACTCGGTTTACTAACAGCTGTTTCAACTTCTAGGCTGATTCTCAAGTCCAACTTCCTTTAGATTTTGTTAGTCCACTATTTTTCTTTAATTTTAAGTTGGTTTATTTAGTTTTTAAGTATGATAAACTCTTCTTCCACACTTTTGTTGCGTAAGAAATTTACTTTTAAATCAGGGCCCATTGTTCTATCACCTGCTTTTAGAATGTGCAACTTTCTTTTATCCGAACCAGACACTTTACTTGCCATTGTCTTTCCTTCAGCCGCCTCGCCAATTCCTCTTCCTTCGAATTTCTCTCGGCAACTTATTGATTATGTTGTAAATAATGTCCTCAATAGGCACAAAATAATAAAATAATCTTTAATTGCCCCTTTAAAAATTATTGGGCTAAACGGTCTCAAAATTATTGGGCTAGACGGCCATCATTCAACCATTCTTTATATTTTCCTTCAACACCTTCAGAAAATTATGTTAAAAAAAAACACGAAAACTTACTGGCAAGGGGGGGGGGGGCAATTAAATCCCCCCATTTTTCGAAAGTGCCTTGCAATAAATCACGTCCGCCAGCGGTTAGTTAGCTTATGCAATAATTAGTTTGTTTATCCAATAGATTACGTCGTAGTGTACTTGGCACGGAATACAGCACAGGTAAATTTTCGAACTTGCTTGGTTGAATGCTAGTTGCTAACTAACTGACTAACTTTCGGTCACATATACAGCAACCGTCTTCAGTAGAAATACTAAAATAATAAAATTGAAACTAGCATATTTATATACAACAAAATAAATAACTTTCCGGGTCATTCACAAAATAATGAATAATGAAATAATGACCCGAAAAGTTATTTATTTTGTTGTATATTTGGTTTATTTGGTTTGTCAGTATGATTAATTGTTCTTCCGTACTTTCGTTGCCTGAGAACTTCACTTCTGAATCAGAGCGCATTGTTCTATCACCTGCCGTTAGAATGTGCAACCTTCTTTTATCCGAACCAGACACTTTACTTGCCATTGTCTTTCCTTCAGCCGCCTTCAGTAGATTGGAAATTGAAATGGCTAGTGCCCTTTTTAATAGTCGGAAGTGATTGGAAGGCAACTAACGCCCCTTCCATGCCCACCATTTCCCCAAAAATATCCAATCAAAATTTTGAGATAACCATTTTGTTCCAGGCAGTTTGAAGTTCAGGGATTTATACCTTTGATTAGAATATCCCCCCACAGTGTTCAGAGTAAGGGTTATAATTTATTCCCTGGGGGCATATAAGTTTTTTATTTAAATCTTTGTCGTAGAAACTTGAAAAAGGGCTCATTCGATTGGAAATTCAAAGGGCTAGTGTCCTTTTTAATAGTCTCGAAAGTGATTTGAGGGCAACTAACCCCCCTCTCACGCTCACCTTTTCCCCAAACACATCCAATCAAAACTTTTAGATAGCCATTTTATTCAACGTAGTTGAAAGTTTTGGAAATTAGGTCTTTAAGAATGAAAACCCCTCCACCTCCAGAGCTCTCGGGGCAAGGGTCGTAAGTTATGGCCTAGGGGCATATAAGGTTTTTCTAGAAAGTGATGTTCTAGAAACTTCAAAAAGGGCTCATTCGATTGGAAATTGAAAGGTCTAGTGCCCTTTTAATAGTCGAAAGTGATTGAATGGCATCTACCCCCCCTCTCATGCCCACCATTTCCCAAAACACATCCAATCAAACTTTTGAGATATAAATTTCGTTTAACGGAGTTGAAAGTTCTAGAAATTAGGTCTGTTAGGATGATAACCCCATCAGATCCCTCAGTGCAAGGGTTGTAAGTTATGCCCTGGGGGCATATAAGGTTTATATAGAAAGGTGATGTAGAAATTTCAAAAGGAGCTCATTTGATTGGAAATTTAAATTGCCGTTTTTAATAGTCAAAAGTGATCGGAGAGAAATTAACCCCCCTCTCACGCCCACCATTTCCCCAAACACATTCAATCAAAGTTTAGAGATAACCACTTTGTTCAAAGTAGTTTAAAGTTCTGGAAGTTATGTATTTTAGGATGACAAACCCCTCAGAGCCCCCAGGGCAAAGGTTGTAATGTATGCACTGGGGGCATATAAGGTTTTTATAGATAGAGTTGTTGTCAAAACTTCAAAAGGGGCTAATTCAATTGGAAATTAAGAGAGTTAGTGCCCTTCTTAATAGTTGAAAAGTGATTGGAGTGTAACTAACCCCCTCTCACGCCCACCAGTTCCCCCAAACACATCCAATCAAAATTTTCAGATAGCCATTTTGTTCAACGTTGCAGAAAGTTTTGGAAATTGGGTCTTTGAGGATGACAGCCCCCCCCCCCAGCCCTCAGGGCATGGGGTGGTAGTTAGGCCCGGGGGGCCGATAAGGTTTTTATTGAATGTGTTGTCGTAGAAACTTCAAAAGGGCTCATTCTATTGGAAATTGAAACGGCTAGTGCTTTTTTTAATAGTTGAAAGTGATTGGAGAGCGACTAACGCGCCTCTCACGCCCACCATTTTCCCAGACAAATCCAATCAAAATTTTGAGATAGCCATTTTGTTTAACGTAGTTGAAAGTTCTGGAAACTAGGTCAAAGAGAATGACAACCACCCTCACAGCCCTTAGGATAAGGGTTGTAATTTATGCCCTGGGGGTATATAGGTTGTTTATGGAGAGTGTTGTCGTAGAAACTCAAAAAGGGCTCATTCGATTGGAAATCGAAAGGCCTAGTAGCCTTTTTAATAGTCGAAATTGATTGGAAGGCTTGACATTTTTATAGTAAAGATCGATGGGGGTATAATATATTATTTTTTTTGTTGCTGTTGTTGTTTAGACCAGGGCACTTTGTATTGAAGGAGTTGACGTAGGAACTTCGAAAAGGGCTCATTCGATTGAAAATAGAAAGGGCTGATGCCCTTTTTAATAGTCGAAAGTGATTGGAGGGAAACTAATCCCCCTCTCATGTCCACCCTCCCATTTGCCTTTATCTTTAAAAACTAAATGTTGCCATAAGATTAAATCAAAATGCACTGTGTTCATGCTAATTCCCAATAAGGCATCTCAGCAGTATCCCAAGAACGACAGAGGATATTGTTTTCAAACTTTTGGGGCAACTTCTGCTTTTAAAATTTAACCAAATCAAAATAGCGTAAGTGTATCCAAGCTATCAAAGAAAGTAAACAGATTTTTTCGCGAATGGTATCAAGTTTTCCATTTCAGGTCAACTAGAGGAGGTATGAAACTAAACTAAACACTACTATTTGTGTCCAGATTTTTAAAAGAGTGTATGTTGTTAAAAATTGCTGAAAACTTTTCTCCAGCAGACTAATAGCCAGGCCAAACTATAAGTTCCTAAGAAAAACGAAAAGATTTAAAATATTATTTTCTTTTTCCCTGAAAATACAATGTCAATATAAAACGAACAGATTTTAATTAAAAAAAATTTCAAAAAAATAAGTTGTTCAAAGGCAAGTAAAGAGCTCCATTAAACAAAAAATGAGAAAAAATAAAATCAAATAATCTACCAAGCGTGAAACTACCACAAATCAGCATCTATAAATAAATGAAACGCAAAACTAACAGAAATTACAATAAATAACCGACTCAAACTCAAAACGAGCAGAAATTAACATAAGTTGGGGTCAAAACCCGTATGCCTTCCCAAAGCCAGAACATAATTTGCACTTTACTGAAAACAATACAAATGAATGTGAATTGTCAGTTTAACATACATATACTTATATTTAGTAATCAAAATGTTAATATTATTTGATTTATAAAAGTTATAAAAGTGAAAACATTTAGATTTTTTTTCAACACCTCAATCTTCACGCTAAAGTTTTTCGGCACTTTTAAAAAAGTTGCTTATTGTTTTAATTATATGACCCTTGTGTCTCAGGAGTGGTTTTTGAAGAATTCGGACAAAATTTAAACTTTAGCGCAAAGAGCTTGGGGCTGAGTAGGAGCAACCCCCCGCATATACGTAATAAATTTCTGTTTTTTTAGCTTTAATGCTGCTCCTTACTTTCAGTTGAAAAAACTTGTTTTTTTGTTTAATTTCTTATCGTTTTTTAAATAACGGCAAAAAATCTGGCACCATCTCCACGGATATAGGCTATCCTCTGGAAAATCCAATCTTGGTGAAAATTTACCCCAGACAATTACACTCAACACCTCCACGCGTCAAATTGTGTCGGTAAAGAGAAAGAAAAACACACAAAGAAATTTCGTATAAGAATTCTGGCAAATTACCCCAGCATAAAGCTTCCCCTTAAAATTTTACCCCTGGAAACTTCCCTTTATATGGAAAATTCTCCCCTTGCAAAATCCCCCCTCCCCCGCAGAAAATTCATCCTACCCTCCCCACTCGAAAAATGTATACATACTTCCCAATAACAAATACTTTACATAAACAATGGACTAATTTTACAACTTAAAGACGTTTCCCTAGGTGCTTTGGGGGGCCATGTTATCTCCAAAAATATAGTTATTGGGCCTTTTAACTATGCTGAACAAAATTGCTATTTCAAAATTTTGATCGAACGATTTTGTGGAAAAACGTGGCGTGGGAGGGGGCCTAGTTGCCCTCCATTTTTTTAGTCACTTAAAAAGGGAATTAGAACTTTTAATTTATGTTAGAAGAAGCCCTCTCCCGGGGTTCTAGGCCCACTGGGTTTATACGATCACCCCTAGGGAAAAAAAATAAATAAACGCGCTTCCGTGATTTTACTCATGGCAAAAAATACAAAATTCTACATTTTTGCCAATAGGAGCTTAAAAACTCTACAGCAGGGTTATTTGATACGTTGAATCTGATGGAGTGATTTCCATTAACATTCTATGACTTTTAGAGTGTGTTTTCCTTTTTTTGAAAATCAGGCACAAATTAAACTTATATATTTCAAATCAGCGTAAAAATCCAATTCTTTTGATATAGACATTGCTATCAAAATTCTGTTTTTTAGAGTTTCGGTTACTGTTGAGCCGGGTCGCTCCTTACTAACAGTTCGTTACCACTAACTGTTTCTCGATTCAATTTAATTCCTCTGAGTTTTGTTCCTGTAGCACACTATCTTTGCGAGTGGCAACTATCTTTGATAACTATCACCCATGAATAACTGAAGCTAATCAGTTTTGACGCATAATTGTTATATCGCAGTATTGAACTTATATTAAAAGAACAGCAACAATTCCAGTACTGTAAAAGGACTTTGTTTTTAATGGGAGTTTAGAGTATTTCTTTGAGCTTCGGAAAATATAAAATATGTTGTTCCAGTAGAACACTCCACAAGGTCATGGAAATCAGTTTTTGCCAAACGTCTACTCTAAGAACGACCCTTTGTATAAAAAAAAACCTTCTACCAAATAGTTCTACAAAAGCAGACTTTGCTTTTAAGAAAAAATAAATTAATAAACGTGTCAGTTTCTCAAGTCTTCCTTGTGTTCATAACAGGAAATTTTAAGTAGAAATTCTCGAGAAAAAAGCCAAGGCCAGACAAGGGTGATTCACTGAGTTCCAAGCTTCCAGCTAAAAAATAAAGAAAATTATCGCGTGAGAAAATCCACTTAAAAAATTGTAATAAGATAGTTTGATATGGCCAGCCTAGCATAAGACCAGCTTCACTTTCGTTTATTTTGCCTCGAAAGAACAGGGATGAAAAGCAAAGAAACTATCGTGTTCTTATTTTTTGCCTTTTGCTGCTTGTTTTCTTGATGTCTTGTTATTTTTATCTGAAGATGTTCAATTTACATTTATGTTCAATGTATTAAGCTGACACGTCGAGCTCTGCTCTCTGTCGACTAAAGTGGAAATTTTTCTGTTACTATTGTATTAATAAATTACTTATTATTGTATTATTAATACATTACTCCAGTTCCTGATTTTAGAAGAAGAGGAAGAAGAAGAAGAAGTTTTCTTCCGCAAACCAAACAGTACAGAAAAAGCATAACAGCACTCCAATCTTCTTCTATATTTTGACTAGCAAGACCAATAAACCTTATTAAGCCTTTCATTTTAAGGACTTAGTCCAAATACTGGTTTGCGAGCAGGTTTTTCATCTAATTCTAAAAATAACAAAATGAAAACCAGCCAAGTATAGGTAATCCATTGTTGCCAAACATTTACTACAGAATTTGTCAAATATGTACCAACATAACCAATTTCGCGACTGACACTAAAAGTTGTGATGAATTTCACCCCCTAGAAACCCCTTTGGGAAAGGGTTGTTAAGTTCTACAATTTTCCTATGTTCACATATGGTATATGTTGTTGGGAAATATACCGAATATTTATTAGGAGGGATTATCAATGGGGGGATTTTCCTGATTCTTTAAGTTTCCAGGAAGAATTTCACAGGGTAAATTTTAAACGGAGGCTGGGATATACTGGTATGATTTTAAAACTGTCAAAATTTAAATAAAAAAAAACAAGTTTTTTCAACTGAAAGTAAATAGCAGCATTAAAACTTAAAAGAAACACAAATTATTCTGTATATTAAGGGTCTGCCCCATCCTCATAAAAGTAACACAAAAACTATTTCGTATATGAAGGGGCTGCCCTTCCTCATCCCTCTCTCTTTACACTAAAGTTTGACTATTTGTCTCAATCCTTTCAAACTCACAATTCTTTCAGAACGACTCCTAAAGCACAAGGGCCGATGAATTTGAATGAGAGGTATTTTTAAAGAACCGCAAAATTTTAGTATTTAGAGTAAGGGTCGAGGAAGGGACAGCCCACTTCATATACGAAATAGCTTCTCTTCGTAATACTTTTTAATGTTACTCCTCAATTTCATCTGAAAAAATATATTTTTTTAAAAACTTTAATGTAAATCTAAAACGATGGTTTTGTATACACAGAATAAAGGTTAAACAGACACACTATTGACTGACCTCTGTGTCGGAAACATTACGTTCTGGTTCTATATGAAGGCCAAGCACAATATCCTTTGGCTATGTAACGACCCATAAGGAGTTGGTTTGTAAATATGAAGAACTGTCTAAAAATAGAACAAAATATAGTCCATATTGTACTTCCTCCTAGAATTGTATATTCCACATAGGCTATCATATCAAACGAACTCATTAAATGTGAAACGGGAACCTTAGCTGCTAGTGTCTATCATATTTATCAGAGATCTAACAGATGCAGATGACTAAATGTTACCCTTTTCTCATAATACGAATATATGTACATGGAATAGATTTTGCTTAATTGCTTTAGCCTGCCTAGCAATAAGACTGTTAAAAAGCCATTTTTAAAAGTCACTACTCCTCCCAGAAGATTCTGAATCAGACAAACACCCTTTAAATGCACAATTATGACAAAGTTTGTGAAGAACCCAACATTGCCTTCTGTTAGAAAGTGAAATTGATAATAATATAGAGACTTCCTTTGTCTTCCCCACAAATATCTAAGAGGTACCGGACTCAGAAGAAGAATAACTCAGCGTGTAGCATCGGCTTGTTTTTCTTGCTCCTAGAAAAGTATGGCTTATATAGAAGAAACACCTTCGGTAGATTTTCTTATTCAAGAACCTTCTCTACCAAACAAAGGTCAGGTTGGTCCTGGATCACCAACAGGCCCAAAAAATACAATTTATCTTATATTTCATTAAATCGTCTTGATACCCAGTAGTCTCTTCTGGTACATGTGCTGATGACAATCGTCTTTGGACTTTCTCCCTATACATGAATTTAGTCCCAACCCATCCCTGTTGGACCCCAGAAAATGTATAAGTAGAATACCACTTCTTACTTGACATTCAGCTGAATCTAGATCCGACAATATGTCACAGGGGATTTCGTCATGACACTAATCTGGGAATTTCCTGTCCTGTCATAGGCCAGACGGAGGACGAACTACCTCAAGGAATGATTAACATAATTACTTGAATTTCCCACCAAGTTTTGCTAAGATCCAATTCACATGCCTTCCCAAGAACCAGACTATAATTTACACTTAACTGAAAAAAAATACAAATGAATGTGCATCGTCAGTTTGATATAGATATGCTGATATTTGTCAACCAAAATGTTAATAATATTTGATTTATTAAAGTTATAAGAGTGAAAACATTAAAAAAAATTTCAATAATGTGAAAATTATATTCTGGTCTTGGGAAGGCATATGGGTTTTGAACCCTGCTCATGTCAATTTCTGCTCGTTTTGAGTTTGACTCGGTTATTTATTGTAATTTCTGTTCGTTTTTGGGTTTCATTTATTTATCGAAGGTGATTTGTGGTTGCTTTGATTCTATTTGATTATTTGATTCTATTTTTACTCATTTTTGGTTTAACGGAGTTTTTTATTTTTCTTTGAAAAACTTATTTTGAGGCAAAAGTTAATTTAATTAATTTCTGTTCGTTTTATATTGACATATGTTTTTCAGGGAAAAAGTAAATAATAGTTTAAATGTTTTCGGTTTTTCTTTAAGAATTTATAGTTTGGCCTACCATTTGTATGCTGGAGAAATTTTTTCAACAATATTTAACAACATAGGGGAGAGTCGGGAACCCTGGGACAGGTTCAACTTAAAGCTCAATATCTCCTACATTTACAGTCCGATTTTCTTGTATCAAACATTAATCTGTGGCAAAATGATTTCGCTTTTACTTGGATTTTTCTCAGATTTTTATTGATCGCAGTAGAATTAGCAAGACTTATTTTTCAGAGGGTCCCGTTTTGTCCCAGAGTACCACTTGTGTGGGTACTAAGGTTCAGGGTGGTGGGTACTTTGGGACACCATGATAAATCAATTAAAACTTCGTATATTTTTTGATATAAAACTGTAAAAATACAATAAACTTAATTAAAAAATTATTCAACAGAGTAGTTTCTCCAGAGACCATTAGAGCTGGCAATTTCATCACTACTTTTGAGCTATCGACAAACGCTTCATCGCGCTCTTTCGGAAATGTACACCACCAGGCTGGAACGTTTCGTTTCAAAAAATTGACAGTGTAGCCGTCTGGCTCGGCCTGAAGCACTTCACCAGTGTAGAATTTCGATCCCTTTCTCTCCTTGTACTCGACTAGAACAAAGTCACCGGAACAGATACTGGGAGTCACAGACTCCTCTTCCGCCAATCGGAAATCTTCAGAGCAGAACGACTAGTCAAAATTGTCGTCACACTCAAAATCCCCTGGTCCTCCTTCATCTCCGCTTTCGTCACTGAACGTCAGCAATCTCTTGTTAGTTTTCTTCTGAATCTTCGGCTTTTTGGCAGGAGCCGCTTTCTTGCTTTTCTTGAGATCCTTCTTCTCTTTTTTTGCCTTCCTTTTGTTTTCTGCTGCTTGGATCGAGTCTTTCACCGGTGTAGAAGTCAATATGTTGGATACTCCAGGCTTCCTGCCTACCTTTCTGCTTGTAGCTTCCCTTCTTGGCAGGGGTATAATATCTTCTGGAACAACAAACGAGGTTGAATGGGTTGTAGTACTTTGACTCTGGCTCAACCAAAGCTCTTGCGGATCTGGTTGAATTTTCGTCAACAGCGGCAAACTGATTTCCCGGCTCAGTAGTATCTTCTCGTCGCAAAGTAGGAAGAAAGTCAGACTCTTGCCACACTCCAGCATTCAGCGGAAAAATTCCAGGCTTTGAGAATCCGCTAGTGATGTTAGTCTGAGAGAAGGCCTTAGGAAAAGCAACCTCCAGTAATTCACCGATCTCATATTTCGTCACTGCTCGACCAGGGTGAAGTCTCAAACAGTTCTCCATTGCCTGTAACCAGTAAGTCTTTAAAGGTCCATAAACCAAACCATCAAGAAGCTGCAACCTGGATGATGTGTGTGGCGGGAACATAAGTATATGTATTTCCTTTTCTTTGGTCAAGGGAACTGCATCGCAACTGTTGTGAATTTCATTATTGTCCATCATAATCAAGACAGGATTCTCAGGAGATTGCTGGACATGCGATACAAAGTGCTTCAAATACAGAAAAAACAGATCCTTTGTCATCCAAGCATTTCCAGGCTTGTCACTAGCTATTCCAGCAGTCTTTTGGGGGGGGGGGGGGCTCCATCAAGAAGCCTTTCTACAAAACAAGCTCGTGGGAAAATCAGAAAGGCTAGATATAAATCCTCCCATGGCATTTATAGGGTCTACCATGGTTACCAGCTTTACTCTCTCTTAGGAAGTCGTAGCACCAAGCTGCTTTACTCCCTTCGGGCTCAGCACTCTTTGACGCTTGGTCTGCACATTCGTGAGCCCAGTCTCATCGATGTTGATGATACGGCTAGCAGGGAACTTGTATTTGAATACAACTCTCCGATATTCCTGTAAAAAGTGTCAACAGCAACACGATTGAAACCAAGATTTCTCGGGATACATGTAGGTTCCGGCCTTCAAAGCGAAATCGAAGGATGCTTTCTAAAAAAAGCCATACAACCAGTCTTTGCCTGCAGACTTTTCTTTGTCCCACCTTGACGGATATGCAAGTCCATTTTGATTCGCCATAAGCAAAGCAAGCTCTCTTCCTGGAGAGACCATAGTGCATTCGGGCTGCTTGAAGGATGTACTCTTCAAGTTGAAGCTCCTGCTCAATCGTAAATACTCGCTTGTTGTCATAAGCGGGAGTGTAACTAAACTCTTCTTTTTCTTCATCTGTTCTGCTACGAAACACAGTGGCATATCTGCTAAGAGTTGACCGCTTGACATAGTAAACTTCAGCAGCTGCTCGAAGTGGCATCCCATAAAGGTGATCTTCTACTGCTTTCTTCATCTCCTCCTCATTCGAGACCTAAAGTGACAGATCAGCTTTCCTTGTTTTTGGCATTCAAAAACGAAAGAAAGAGTTTTTAGTTTATATATTAAGTTTAAGTTCTTCTAAGTTTATATATTAGGTAAGATTTAAATTTAATTGAATAATTAGAATGTATGGAGTTTATGATTGAATATAGTTTTACGGAATATAGAAATAATATATATATATTTCAGTATACATCGATCATTCTGATTGACATCATTAAATAGTATTAAACAATTAATACGCAATAATTTTACGGATACACTGCAAAAGGACGAGAAGAAGTAAGCCGATCCCCCCAGCATTGCAGCGTCTCTGGATAAAAATTCATTTCTTTGACAACTAAGGAGCAGAGTGCTACACCTCTGTATCCTGGGCAAATATGGGATGCAACAAAGAAACTCTACTGCAAGAAACTATGACTGGCAGAGACTAAGGTAGATAATATTAACTATCTTGAACACATATGCTAAAATGAAGGGGAACCAGGCTCAGTGACCTCAACTTCCGGATGCGTCAGATCCCGACGCGATTTCTCAGTTTATGCGTGAAATAAATTGGATTTGATCTTACAGCTCTCAAACAGCTTATCCGGTATAGAGGCAAAAATGAATAGTTTTAGTAAACAGCTAGATACAACAAAATCAGAAATTTGAAACGATCTAGCGGAAATGAGGAACAAACTCAGGGAGTCTAAACTGAAAATTGACTCATTGGAGGCAGAAATAAAGCGTTATAACCTCGTGTTGTACAATTTCCCTGTGACTGGTCCATTCCAGTCGAGTTTGAAAGATGAGCTTTGCGAGTTTCTTAGCTGGTGCCTCCCGAATCTACAGCTTTCTCGGAGGGACATAATGGATGCTTTCCGCCTGAGACCAGGCCCTGTAATAGTTAAGTGGCACGACTTGGAATTATGAAATGAGGTTCTCAGGAAAAGTTTTGTATTGAAACAGAACGGCGTAGGGGTTGCTCCGGACTACACTACGTATCAACGGGAGGCTAGAAAAAATTTAAAGCCAGTGCTGTCCCAAGCCCTAGTAAAAGGTCAAAATGCGCGGCTCAAAGGCGATAGGCTTATCATTGAAGGTAAAACGTACACTTACGACCGTAAATGTCAAAAAGTAAAAGAAATGACGGTAAGCCACCCAATTAGGGCCCCTAATCTAGTGCAAAGTAACTCAGAGATCAGAGGTATAAATCCCGCTAATGTCAATGAAAATAACCAGAGCTCAGTACAGAATTGCCCTTCAGATCAGTCTGACTGTTCTGGTAATGAAAGTGACACGAACACGTTAGTTGAAAGAAACAGCAACTTGCCGAAAACAATAGGAACAGGGAAAGGTCGTAAAAGTAGCGAGATTAGCCCCGTTGATAATACTTACAGTCGCACCGCTAGAAATGTACGGCAAAGAAATTAGGAGCCATTGACAAGCCGGGTAATCAGCCTTGGCAGTACAGGGGTATTAATAGGCCTAGAGGCGACGATTATTACCGGTTAGCTTTCCCGCCGAGTGATTACGGAGCCCAATAGCATCGACAAGGCCATACAGAAACCCTGAAGTTTGTATCTTGGAATGTAAAGGGTATAAAAAATAAGTTAAGTTCTGTGGAAAGTGATTTGTCAAATTTTGACTTTGTAGCATTAATAGAAACCTATCATTGCCCTAGGGAAACTCCAAAAGTAAGAGGTTTCAATGCTGTAATTGTCTCGCGAGAGGTAGCTTTGAAAAATCGCTATTTCGGAAACATGATAGTGTAGATAAGTCATGAGTCTTTCAAACCTTATACGCAGCTTAAAAATAAATCAGAAAATGTTATTTTGATTAGAATGGAATGTTTGGATAGACTGTTTATTGTAGTAGGATCGATTTATATTCCGCCTCAAAATAACTCCTACTGAAATGAAGATACGTGGAATTTGTTGGTAAAAGAATTAGATGAAAAAAGAGCTCATTTTGAAAAAGACAGATTGATTTTAATGGGTGATTTTAATGCTTATACTAGTGATGAAGTTGAATTAAAAGATGTGTTAATTCCAGATATTCCGTCAGCAATCCCAGCCGTCTACAGAATTCCCAGAGCTAGCAGGGATAAAAAAAGAAGAATAACTCCATGGAGAAGGTGGGTTCAGGAACTCAATGCAGACTTAAGCTTGTTGATTGGAAATAGAAGGTTTGAAAATAATAAAAATCAGGATGACTGCATATACTTGGCTAGGGCTAGAGCAACTTTAAGAGGTTATGATTTGTTTGAAATTCGTCGTTATTCGAATTACCTTAGCATGGATGCGCTCAAGCTAGTAGAATCGGACCATCTACCTGTATTTTTAGAAAGTAGATCAAGGAGTGCTCCTCAAAGGAGGGATAATTCAAGCGAAAGTCGTATTTATAATAAAAATGTTAGAAGTCAGATACCTAAGGAATGTCGTCTACAGAGGAAAATGTTAAATCAAGTGAAGCGTTTTCAAAGGATGATGTAGCTATTAGGCTAAATGATATAGAGAAGATAAATAACCATGATAAATTGATAGAAGAGTTCACTGAGATTTTACATGAAATAGCAGGCCCAGTTCTAGGAAATAAAGGAGGTCGTAAGGATATAGAATTTTTTGATGAGGAATGTAGAATAAAAAAAATTAGAATTGATTAAAGAAATGGAGATTTTGAGGGAAGAGGAAAAAGAGGAAAATAGGCTTCGACTAGTAACAAGGTTTAAAAATGTTCACCGGGAGTATAAACGCCTTTTAAAACAGAAGAAAAGACTGGCTATTCGAAAAGGTAAGGAGGAGCTGATCCAGTTTTATGAAAAGAGTGATATGCGGTCTTTCTGGAGAAAGATAAAAAAGGGGCCTCTGTAGCTCAGCCAAAAGTACCTGACCCGAAAACATGGCCTATATACTACAACGATGCGGTTCAAGACTATTCGTTTGACTGCTGGTTCAGCGACGAATTATCAAATACAGAGAATGAGACCAGTCTCTCACTGAAAGAACACGATTATGATCTGATAAAACCCGCATCGGAAGAAGAAATTGAAGAATGCATAAGCGCCATGGATCAGCACCTGGTAGCGATTGAGTCCCAACAAAGATCTTGAAACAATTCCAACTTTTATTTATGCCCATCTTCTTGGCTATCTTCAAATCAGTTTTTGCTTCTGGAGAATGATCATCACCGTAGAAAACATCTTTGATTTTTCCGTTATTAAAAAAGGAAGACCCAGTGGATCACACGAATTATCGACCGATATCTTTAGTACTTAGTCTTAGCAAAATATTAGAAAGAATACTAGATGCTAGATTAGCTCATTGGTTAGAAAAATATAGGATTTTGAAGGAGGAGCAGGCAGGATTTCGAAATGGATATAATGCTATTGATATTGTCTTAGTCCTACAGGCGCTTGTAGAGAAATATGCAAAAAGGAAGAATAGGTTATACGTTGCATTTTTGGATCTAGAAAAGGCCTTCGACAGTATTGATAGGATTTTCCTGTGCTTAGAACTGTTAAAGGTAGGCTTACCAAGACTTTTCGTTAGGATACTAGCTGATATGTATAGAAAGAAATTTGGTATAGTTAAAGTTTTACGGAAGGGATTATTGTTGCCGTTTGAAAATAGAAAAGAAGTAAAACAGGGTAGCATTATTTCGTCTGGGTTGTTCACGTTGTATATAAATTATATTGTTGACCATTTTAAAAAGGTATGGGCCCCTGCGGTGTCCCTAGGGACCCTGGTATTATCTATGTTGCTTTTTGCTGATGATGTGGTGTTGATAGGCAAGTCACCAAAGAAGCTGCAAATATTATTGAGTATATTAGAAGAATATTTAGATAGAAAAAAACTAGTGTTGAATATTAAAAAGACTGAGATTGTGGTTTTTGGAGGAATTCGCGTGAATAATAATGATCAAAAAGTAGAATTTTATTATAAAGGTGAAAATGTAAAAGAGAGCGAAAATTTTAAATATTTGGGAGTAACACTTTCAGCAAATGGAGGATGGAAAGAGCATGTAAAAGAGATGATTAAGAGAGGAAAAGCAGTTTCAGCTGCCATTTTACGTAATTCAAGGCTTTCAAGTATAAAAGATCTAAAAATACATAAATATGTTTTTAATTCTAAAGTTTTGCCTACTATCCATTACGGAGCCGAACTCTGGGGGCATAACCCGGCACCACAATTGGAATCAACTCAGCTGCAACACTTTAAGAGATTAATTGGTCTTCACTTAACGACCCACAATCAGGCAATAAAAGGTGACCTAGGTATATTTTCGCTGAGAATGAGTAGATTGGCACAGATGATCCGGTACTGGCTAAAAGTTCTAAGTCTGCCAGAAGATAGGTTAGCATAAGCAGCTTATGTGGAGATGCTACGGTCGAAACGTAAAAGATCGAGGCCGTACCAAATAAAAAATGTTTTAGATGGATTAGGATTATCATATATTTGGAATGAGGGGCTAGGACCCTCAGATCAGGGTGAGCCATTTTTGGCTATGATTATAGAAAGAATAAAAGACCAGGAAGTCCAAATGTGGAGCCAGGCAGTTAAAACATCTGAAACATTGAAGTTTTATTCCCATGTAAAAGAGATATTTGGATTTGAATATTATTTTAAACTAGGATTACGGGGGGAGACATTGAGGACTTGGTTTCGGATCCGAACGAATTGCCTGCCACTAAAAAATAGAAAAAGAGTATTTGAAAGAAAAAGGATGGCCCCAGATGCAGATCCGGATTACTCTTGCCCAATTTGTAACCTTGTTTTTTAGTTTGTGGCAAATTTTATTGCCTTGGGCAAGAAACTTTATATTTTAAGGTTAATTTTTTTGGAGCGGGTAAACTGGTTGTTCCGGGGTTTCATTAACACAACTGTAAAAATGATAATTAGGCAGTTATGTAATTATGTAAATGAAGCGTTGACATCAATGAGTGAAACTTGATATTTATGTAATTTTTATTGTGGAGTGTAATTAAGAAGACTGTTCTGTATGGCCTGTTTTTTGGCTTATGATAAATTATTATTATAATAAATTATTATTATAGGATTTTGTATGATATAAAGACAAACAATTATAGAGTTTAGATTTGAAGTATTTGAGACTTAGATTGTAGGTTTTAGATGAGATATTAGATTTGAAGACTTAGATTTGAATTAGTGGAGTTTATTTTATGAAAAAAAAATTGAGTAAATTTTTAGGGATAGTATACGATTTTTATGAATTTTTAGATTATAGATTATAGATTTTAAGTCATTTTTTTAATGGTTGTTGGAATTTATTTTAAACTAGTGGAATTTATTTTGTGGTTTGAGGGGGATACGATTGGCCTGGATTGTAAAATATTTGATCTTTGGGAGTTTTTTTAG
Source organism: Artemia sp. Qi Xiang Cuo (assembly GCF_049724085.1). Lineage (NCBI taxonomy): Eukaryota > Metazoa > Arthropoda > Branchiopoda > Anostraca > Artemiidae > Artemia > Artemia sp. Qi Xiang Cuo. Next base: position 28,917,746 of record NC_142813.1, read on the forward strand.
GCTGATTACCTTCCAATCACTTTTGAGTTTTAAAAAGGGTACTAGAACTTTGAATGTCCAATAAAATTAGCTGCTTTAAAATATTAATGATATTACTAGCTATGATAGATTAGTGCATGTCTATAGTTTTTTTTTTTTTTGTTTAATTGAAATGCATCGCACAAGTTTTAACTTAATACCCTTAGTGTCATTGGCTACAGTAACCGTAGAAGTAGAATCAAAAGTATACGCATAGTGTCTTCTGGCTAGTTCAAAATCCATCACAAATTACCCTGAAAGGTCTAACTTAATAATGCAAGCCGTTATTGTAATATTGCTTTGTCGCCCTGTTGACTCTCTACATGATCCTAATTCGTTTTGATTTAGTTCAGTATCCGCCTAAATATTCTTTGAAAGCTTCACCTTAATGCTCTTAGCTTGTGTAGAGCTACAATTGACACTATGTGTATACTTTTGATTCTACTGCTACGGTTACTCTAGCCAATGGCACGATGAAATTTAGCATAGTGTATTTCGATTTATGACACGAATGACATGATGAAATTTAGCATAGTGTATTTCGATTTATTTCAATACAATTACAATATTGCCCAAAATTTTTGCCTTAATACCCTTAGGTTTATTAGTTGTAGTTGTAGCACCAGTACTTATAGTAATAGCAGTAGTAGCAGTAGGAGCAGAGTTGATAGAGCAGCAGCAGTAGCAGCAGTAGTAGCAGCAGCAGTAATAATAATAGTAGCAGTAGTAGTAGTTGTAGGAGTAGATGCAGTAGTATTATGATGCAAATATTGTCTTTTGGCTAGTTCAATATCCTTCACAACCAGAGCCGTAAGTTTTAACTTCACACATGAAACTGTTCCTAAAATATTGCTGATATGCCCTTTTGACAACCTGTTTATGGGTGGCAGGCTGTCATCCGTACAACAGAAATTTTCAGAAATGTTCTCTAAAAATTTCACCTTCATACCCTTAGGTACAGTTGTAATAGTAGTCACAGCGGTAGTATAACTACTCAACTTAATACAATTAGCCATTACTATGATATTATCGATTTGCTCTTTTAATAACCTGTATATTCGTATACTTTTGAAATTTTCAACTTAATGCTCTAAACCTTACAAGTAGTTAGGATAGAAGTAGTAGTCGGAGCAATAGTAATAGTAGCAGTAGAGCTAGCATGTGTTTCAGTAGTAGTAGCACTAGTGTGCACATATTGCTCTTGTCCTTTAAGTATTCTCTGAGAGTTCCAACTTAATAAAAAAAAATCAATTTTTAAGATACGCTATTTTGACAATCTAAATTCACATAGCGTCTTTTGTTAGTTTGAATTTGCCATCAATATTCTCTCAAATTTTACCTTCTTAGACTTAGCCTTAATTTTACTTTTATCACAGCAGTTTAGGTGGTAGTAGAAGTACCTGCACTGTTAGTGTTGTATTAGTAGTAGTATTAGCAGTAGGAGCAGCAGTATTAATAGCGATAGTAGCATATGCATGTTGCCTTTTGGTCAGTTGAACATCGCTTTCATGATGCATTGGAAGTTTCACCTTGAAACGTTAAGCCGTTCCAAAAATATTGTCGATTTGCGCTTTTGAAACCCTTTTGACGCTCCTTTCACCTTAATACACTAAGCTTTACAAGTTATTTCAATGGAAGCAGTAGTTGGAGCAGTTTAGTAGAAGTAGTAGTATTAGTAAAAGTAGAAGTGATATTAATGGTAGTAGTGACATGCATATATTACCTTTTTGTCAATTTATCTTCCCCTATAAGTATTCTCCAAAAGTTCCAACTTAATACCTAAATCAAATCTTGAAAATCTATATGCCTTTTCGACAATCTGCATGCGTATAGTGTATTTTGATTCAGTTCAACTTCCTTCTCAATATTCTGTCAAATTGGTTGCTCTCAAATCACTTTGACTCTTAGAAAGGACACTATAACTTAACCGATTTAAAATAAAATGAGACCAATCTGAATTTAATAAGACCACCCGTTCCATAAAAACCTGATACGCTCCCAGGGCATAACTTAAAGCCCTTGCCCCAGGGCTCTGGGAGTTTTTGTCAACCCTAGAGGCATTGTTATATGCTCTTTAAACTATTTTAAACAAAATTGCCATCGAACAATTTCAATTAGATTCGTTTGGTGAAAAGAGGGGTAGTTGGGGGGGGACCTAGTTGACCTCCATAACTTTTGACTCTTAAAGGGAACTAGAACTTCCAAATTCAACCAAATGAGTGACCTCTAAATTTTATACAACCATCGCTTCCATAAGAACCTCAAATTCCCCAGGGGCATAAATTATAACCCTCGCCCTCAGGCTCTGGTGGTTTGTATCAACCCCAAAAGCCTTTTTATATGATCATTGGACTATTTTGAATAAAAGGGCTATCTCAAAATTTCTATTGGATTCATCTCGGGAAACACGACATGTGTTTGTGTGTGGGAGTGGGGGTAGCTGTGCTCTGATCACTTTGACTCTTAAAAAGGGCACTGGAACTTCTGATTACCTATCCAATGAGTCCTCTCGAAAGCATATACGACCACCCTTTCTATAAGAACCCTATATGCCCCCAGGGCATAACTCACAGCCATTGCCCTGAGAGCTGTAGGGGAGGGGGCTATATTCCTCAGAGACACAATTTCCAGACCCTTCAACTACGATGAACAAAACTGTAATCTCTAAATTTTAATTGGAGCTGTTAAGGGAAATGATAAGCATGGAGAGGAGGGGGCTGTTTGTTCTCAAATCACTTTGATTCTTAAAATGGGTGCTATAACTTTCAATTTCAAATCAAATGAGCCCCATCTGAAGCTTATACGACTGCCCATTCCATAAAAACCTTAAATTCCCTCATGGCATAACTTACAACCCTATCTCCAGGACGCTGGGGGGGCTGCATTAACTTACAACCCTTTCCCTGAGAGCTGCGGGGGCGGGGATGTCTTCCTCAAAGACATAACTTCCGGACCTTTCAACTACAATGAAGAAAATTGTTATCTCTAAATGGAAATGATGAGCGTGGGAAGGGGGGGGCTGGTTGCGTCACTTCTGACTTTTAAAAGGGGCACTAGAAATTCAAGTTTCAAACCAAATGAGCCCAATTTAAAGTTTATACGACCACCCATTCTATAAAAACCTAATATGCCCCAAGGGAATGACTTACCACCCTATCCCCGGGGCACTGGGGGGCAGTACCAACCCTAGAGACATTGTTATACGTTCTTTGGACTATTTTGAGCAAAATCGCTATCTCACAATTTCAATAAGATGCGTTTGGTGAAAAGAAAGGCAGTCGAGGGGGGAGGGGGCTAGCTGCCCTCCATGACAAATGACTCTTAAAAAGGAATTAGAGCTTCCAATTTTCAACCAAATGAGCTTCCTCTAAAAATTATACAACCCTCCCTTCCATAGAAACCTTAAATGCCCCCGGGGCATATCTTAAAACCCCTGCCTCCGGCTCTTGGGGTTCGTTTCAACCCCAAAAGCCTTGCTATACGATATTTGGACTATTTTAAGTAAAATGGTTATCACAAAATTTCTATTAGATGAATCAGAGGCAACGCTGTAGCGTTGCCTATAGTAAAGGCCATGGGGCTCCAATGTTTTATTATTATAATTTTTTTCCCAAATTATTATTATAATTTTTTTACCCCTTCATACGGAAATGGTAACTTCAAAGGGGGCTCATTCGATTGGAAATCGAGAGTTCTAGTGCCCTTTTAAATAGTCAAAAATGACTGGAGGGCAACTAGTCCAACCCCCCCCCCCTACGCCCATCATTTCCCCAAACACATCCAATCAAAATTTTGAGATAGCCATTTTATTCAGCGTAGTTGATTTCCAGATAGAAAATATTTTTTGAGGAGGACACTCCCCCACAATCCTCAGGGCAAGGGTTATGCCCTGGGGGCATATAAGGTTTTTATAGAAGGCGTTGTAGTAGAAACTTCAAAAAATGTTCATTCGATTGAAAATTCAAAAGGCTAGTGTCATTTTTAATAGTCGAAAGTGATTGGAGGGCAACTAGCCCCCCCCACGCCTATCATTCCCCCAAACACATCCAATAAAAATTTTGAGACAGGAATTTTCTGCAGCGTAGTTGATTTCGAGATAGAATATATAGTTTTGAGGAGGAAACTCCCCCACAACCCCCAGGGTAAGGGTTTTCAGTTATGCCCTGGGGGCATATACGGGTTTTATAGAAGGCGTTGTCGTAGAAACTTCAAAACAGGCTCATTCGATTGGAAATTAAACAGCTAGTGCCCTTTTTAATAGTCGAAAGTGATTGGAGTGTAACTAGCCCCACTCCCCCCCCCCCACGCCCATCATTTCCCAAAACACATCCAATCCAAATTTTGAGATAGCGATTTTGTTCAAAGTAGTTGATTTCCAGATAGAAAACATGTTTTGAGGAGGACACTCCCTCACAACCCTCAGGGCAAGGGTTTTAAGTTATGCCCTGGGGGGCATATAAGGTTTTTATAGAAGGCGTTGTCGTAGAAACTTCAAAACAGGCTCATTCGATTGGAAATTCAAAGGGCTAGTGCCCTTTTTAATTGTCGAAAGTGATTGGAGTGTAACTAGCCCCCTTCCCCCCTCACCCATCATTTCCCCAAACACATCCAATCAAAATTTTCAGATAACCATTTTGTTTAGCGTAGTTGACTTCCAGATAGAAAATATATTTTTGAGGAGGACACTCCCCCAAAACCCTCAGGGCAAGGGTTTTAAGTTATGCCCTGGGGGCATATAAGGTTTTTATAGAAGGTGTTGTCGTAGAAACTTCAAAACAGGCTCATTCGGTTGGAAATTAAAGGGCTAGTGCCCTTTTTAATAGTCAAAAGTAATTGGGGTGCCACTAGCCCCCCCCCCCCCACGTCCATCATTTCTCCAAACACATCCAATCAAAATTTTGAGATAGCCATTTTGTTCAGAGTAGTTGATTTCCAGCTAGACCATATGTTGTTGACCAGGACAGTGCCCCACAAACATCAGTGTATGGGTTTTAAGATATGCCCTAGGGGCGTATAAGGTTTTTTCAGAAAGTGTTGACATATATACTTCAAAAAGGGTAAATAGATTGTAAATTCAAAGGTCTAGTACTCTTTTTAATAGTTGAAAGTTATTGGAGGGCAAATCGCCCCCCCCCACGCCCATGATTCCCTCAAAAAACTCCAATCCCAAGTTTGAGATAGCCATTTTGTTCCGCGGAGTTGATTTCCTGATTGAAAATGTATTTTTGAGGAGGACACTCCCCCACAACCCTTAGGGCAAGGGTTTTAAGTTATGCCCCGGGGGCATATAAGGTTTTTATAGAAGGCGTTGTCCTAGAAACTTCATAACAGGCTCATTCGATTGGAAATTAAAGGGCTAGTGCCCTTTTTAATAGTCGAAAGTGATTGGAGGGCAACTAGCCCCCCCTTCACGCCCATCATTTCCCCAAACACATCCAATCAAACTTTTGAGACAGCCATTTTAATCAGTGTAGTTGATTTCCAGATGGAAAACATGTTTTTGAGGAGGACAATCCCCCACAACCCTCAGGGCAAGGGTTTTAAATTATTCCCTGGGGGCATATAAGGTTTTTATTGAAGGCGTTGTTATAGAAACTTCAAAAAAGGCTCATTCGACTGGAAATTCAAAGGGATAGTGCCCTTTTTAATAGTCAAAAGTGATTGGATTGCAACTAGCCCCCCCCCACTACGCCCATCATTCCCCCAAATACATCCAATCAAAATTTTGAGATAGCCACTTTTTTTATTTTTTTCAGCGTAGTTGATGTCCAGATTGAAAATATATTTTTGAGGAGGACACTCCCCCACAACCCTCAGGGCAAGGGTTTTAAGTTATGCCCTGGGGGCATATAAGGATTTTATAAAAGGCGTTGTCGTAGAAACTTCAAAACAGAATCATTCGATTGGAAATTAAAGGGCTAGTGCCCTTTTTGATAGTCAAAAGTGATTGGAGTGCAACTAGCCCTCCCCCCCTCTCCACGCCCATCAATTCCCAAAACACATCCAATCAAAATTTTGAGATAGCCATATTAATCAGTGTAGTTGATTTCTAGATAGAAAATATATTTTTGAGGAGGCCATTCCCCCACAACCCTCAGAGCAAGAGTTTTAAGTTATGCCCTGGGGGTAACTGCGTTTTTTATTGAACGCGTCGACTTAAAAACTTCAAAAGAGGCTCATTCTATTGGAAATTCAAAGGGCTAGTGCCCTTTTTAATAGTCGAAAGTGATTGGAGGGCAACTAGCCCCCCCCCACGCCCATCATTCCCCCAAACACATCCAATCAAAATTTTGAGATAGCCATTTTGTTCAGCGTAGTTGGTTTCCAGATAGAAAATATGGTTTTGAGTAGGACAATCCCCTACAGCCCTCAGGGCAAGGGTTTTAAGTTATGCCCTGAGGCCTATAAGGTTTTTATAGAAGGCGGTGTCGTAGAAACTTCAAAAAAGGCTCATTCGATTGGAAATTCTAAGGGCTAGTGCCCTTTGTAATAGTCGAAAGTGATTGAGGGCAACTAACCCCCCTCTCGCGCCCACCTTTTCCCCACACACATCCAATCAAAATTTTGAGACAGCCATTTTATTAAACGTAATTTTAAGTTCTGGAAATTAGGTCTTTGAGGATTACAACTCCCCCAAAGCCCTCAGGGCCGGGGTTGTAATTTAACGATTCTCCGAATCCTTCATATTATTTCTTATGGAAGGGATTCTCGTATAAACTTTAGAGAGGGCTCATTTGATTGAAAATTGAAAGTTCTTGTTCACTTTTTAAGAGTAATTAAAGATTGAAGGGCAACTAGCCCCTCTCCCTCCTCCACGCCCTAAATGCATCAGATAAAAATTTTGAGATAGACATTTTGTTAAAATAGTTCAAAGTTCTGATAACGAAAAACTCCGGTGTCGACACAGCCCACCAGGGCCCAGAGGTAGGCGTTGTAAGTAATGCCCTGGGGCATAACTTATTAAGGGGGGTTTATAACTTATGGGAAGGGGTTTTGTATGGGAAGAACACATAGGAAATCTATTATATACGATCCAATTATAAGGTTAAAATACATACTCTGTGATAGATGCAAAATTGCTTTGGCACACATATTCCTATTAAGGTTAATTCCGAACAGTCGTGATCCTTTTGTGTCAGCAAGTGAAATAGTCCGAACCTCCTTATTGGAGCTATTTTTTCAATATATTCATGGTTGCCAATCGCTGTCAATAAGGTTTGCAACCTGTCTATTGTTCATATATAAGGTTTTTATCAAAGAGGTAATCGTATAGACTTTGAAAAAACCCTCATTCGATTTAAATTGAATGTTCTAGATCCGTTTTTAAAGTCAAGAATAATCGGACAGTATGCACCCCTCTCATGCCATAAAAATTTGAAACTTTTTGCAATCAAAAACGAAAAAAAATTAATTAAAAAAAAACTTTCCGAAAAATAAGTAGAACCCTACTGTAGAGGTTTCAAGCACCTATCTACAAAAATGTGGAATTTTGCATTTTTTGCCAGAAGAAAGATCACGGAAGCGTGTTTATTTGTTTTTTTTTGTTTTTTTTTCCCACAGGGGTGATCGTATCAACCCAGTGGTCCTAGAATATCGTAGGAGGGCTCATTGGAACGAAAATTAAAAGTTCTTGTGCCCTTTTTAAGTAACCAAAAACATGGAGGGCAACTAGGCCTCCTCCCACGCTCATTTTTTCCCAAATTCACCTGATAAAAATTTTCAGATAGCCATTTTGTTCAGCATGGTTGAAAATATGATAACTATGTCCTTTAGGATGACTTAACCCCCCGAAGTCCCCGGGGAGAGGGCTGAAAGTTATGAACTTTACCCAATGTTAACATATAGTATTGGTTATTAGGAAGCATACAGACGTTTACAGGGGGGATATTTTCTGGTACTAGGGGGGTGGGTGAGTCGGGGATTATTTGGGAAGATCTTTCCATGAAGGAAGTTTTCATGGGGGAAGGGACATTGCTATTAAAGGGGCGCCGGATTTCCCAGCATTATTTAAAAAAAATAAGAAATTAAATATAAAAAAAAACAAGTTTTCCAACTGAAAATAAGGAGTAACATCAAAACTTAAAACGAACAGAAAATATTATGTGTATGATTGGTTTCACCCCCTAGTAAATAACGCGCTGGTAAAGCCAAAGATTTTTTAGTACTTTCATAAGAGCTATTTATTCTAAATAACGGCCTTTGTGATTAAGAGGTCATTTTTAAAGAATTGGAACAACATTTGAACTTTAGCTTAAAGAGTTAGGTATTGACAAGGGGGCAAGCCCATTAATATACGTATTAAAAATATATGAATATAGAAGTTCGTTACGTAAGTTAATTCGTAAGTTACGTATATTTATTACTAATAAAAACGTTCGTAAATAAAATTAAACTACTTGCTAGAAAGCCATTTAACCAAATAAAAGTAAAATGAATATGCAATTTTTTTTATTATTTATGTACGGTGAGCCAAAATAAAAATTTGCATTAATTCAAAAACGTTCAAAAATTAAATAAAAAAAACAAGTTTTTTTAACTGAAAGTAAGGAACGACGTTAAAACTTAAAACGAAATAAAATTATTTCGTATATGAAAGGGGCTGTCCCCCTCCTCAACGCCTCGGTCTTTACGCTAAAGTTTGACTTTCTCACAATTCTATTTTTCTCAAACAACAAAAAACTTTAGCGTAAAGAGCGAGACGTTGAGGAGGAGACAGCCATTTTCATATACGGAATACTTTCTGTTCGTTTTAAGTTTTAACGTCGTTCAGTTAAAAAACTTGTTTTTTTATTTAATCTCCTTAAGAACCAAGATTTCAGTGTGTTATTTTTATACTGGAAAAAACAAATTTCAACATTTTTTTTAAGATGGGCACGAGGAATTTTATTCCAATAAATGTACTGAAAATCTACTTAATCTTAGGGCTTCTATAGGGTTGAAGCCTATCAGACCACTATCATATTACACGCCTGAATGTAGGGAAATATTAATAGACCATCCACCTCAGCAGGCATTAAGCTTTTGAATTGAGTTCCCTTTGGTGTTCCTGAGATATCACAAATAAATTCTTTGCGCGACCTTGAATGCAAAGAGTGTCTTTTGATTAAGTTCAACATACCCCTCAACATACCATTAAAGTCTAACTTAACAGCCTTAGCTGTTGCTGAGAAATTGCCTACTCGTCCTTTTGGCCATCTGAATGCACATAGCGTTTTTTGAATGCAAATCGTTGCTTTTGCTTTAGTTCAACATCCCCCTCAACATGTTATGGAAGTTTCAACTTAATAAACTTAACCGTTCCTTAGACATGGTAGATCCCCAACAAGAGACCCTGAAAGTTCCAAAAGTAATACTTAAGTTCTTCCTAGGAAACTGCCAAGACACCCTTTTTACAAGACACAGATATGCCTAATGTATTTTGATTCAGTTTTAAATACCCTTTGACTTTCCCTGAAAGTTTCAACTTAATTTATAAGTTAAACTTAATTTATAAGTTTAAGTTGAAAAAAAGTTTTCAACTTAGTTCTATTCCGTTACTTAAATATTGCATCAATGTGTCATTTTGACAGCCGGAATGCACTTAAACTCTTTGGAGTTCCATTTCTGTATTAATAGCAGCAGTACTTGTTGTTGTTGTAGTTGCAGAACTAGCAGTCATAGAAGTTGAAGTAGCAGAGGCAATCGAAATCACAGTCTCCATCGCACTAGTAGTAGTAATTGCAGTCGCAAGCAATCGCAGTCCTAAGAAGTTGCACTCGCAGTCGCAAGTAGTTGCAGTAGCAGTCACATGACGTTACAATCAAAAGTATTCTCAGTCGCAAGTAATCAAAGTCGCGGTCGCAATGATTCACAGTCACAAGGAGTTGCAGTCATAAGCAGTTGCAGTCGCAAGTAGTCAGTCACATGTAGTCACTGTCGTGGTCGCATATTGCAATTGAACTATATAGTTGCAACTGTTTTTGCAAGTAGTTGCAGTTTTTCCCCCAGGGGTGATCGTATCAACCCAGTGGTCCTATAATATCGTAGGAGGGCTCATTGGAACGGAAATTAAAATTTCTAGTGCCCTTTTTAAGTGACCAAAAAAATGGAGGGCAACTAGGCCCCCGTCCCACGCACATTTTTTTCCCAAAGTCACCTGATAAAAATTTTCAGATAGCCATTGTGTTCAGTATGGTTGAAAATATGATTACTAGGTCCTTGAGTATGAATTAATTCCCTAACGTCCCCGGGGGGAGGGCTTAATGCTGTACACTTTCTCCCCTGTTATCATATATTATGGATGAGTTGGACGTATCCAGACAAGTTCAGGTTTGATTTTTTCTGGGCCGAGAGAAGTTGATGGGTCGGTGGTTATTTGGGAAAATCTTTCCATGAAGGAAGTTTTCATGGGGGGAAGGGACATTGCTATGAAGGGGGCGCCGGATTTCCCAGCATTATTTAAAAAAAGATAAGAAATTAAATATAAAAAAAACAAGTTTTCCAGCTGAAAATAAGGAGTAACATCAAAACTTAAAACGAACAGAAAATATTATGTGTATGATTGGGTTACCTCGCTCTTTAAGCCAAAGATTTTTTAGTACTTTCATAAGAGCTTTTTATTCTAAATAACGGCCTTTGTGATTAAGTGGTCATTCTTAAAGAATTGGAACAAAATTTGAACTTTAGCGTAAAGAGCGAGGCATTGACTAGGGGGCGAACCCCCTAATATACGTATTCAAAATATATGAATATAAAAGTTCGTTACGTAAGTTAATTCGTAAGTTACGTATATTTATTACTAATAAAAACGTTCGTAAATAAAATTAAACAAGTTAAATTCAAACAACATTAACTCAAAAACGTTCAAAAATTAGATAAAAAAACAAGTTTTTTCAACTGAAAGTAAGGAACGACGTTAAAACTTAAAACGAACAGAAATTATTCCGTATATGAAAGGGCCTGTCCCCCTCCTCAACGTCTCGCTCTTTACGCTAAAGTTTGACTTTCTCAAAACTCTATTTTTTTCAAACAACAAAAAAACTTTAGCGTAAAGAGCGAGGCGTTGAGGAGGGGACAGCCATTTTCATATACGGAATAATTTCTTTTCGTTTTAAGTTTTAACGTCGTTCCTTACTTTCAGTTAAAAAAACTTGTTTTTTTGTTTAATCTCCTTAAGAACCAAGATTTTGGTGTGTTATTTTTATACTGGAAAAAACAAATTTCAACAATTTTTTTTTAAGGTGGGCACGAGGAATTTTATTCCAATAAATGTACTGAAAATCTACTTAATCTTAGGGATTCTATAGGGTTGAAGCCTATCTGACCACTATCATATTACAAGCCTGAATGTAGGGAAATATTAATAGACCATCCGCCTCAGCATGCATTAAGCTTTTGAATTGAGTTCCCTTTGGTGTTCCTGAGATATCACAAATAAATGCTTTGCGCGACCTTGAATGCAAAGAGTGTCTTTTGATTAAGTTCAACATACCCCTCAACATGCCATTAAAGTCTAACTTAATAGCCTTAGCTATTGCTGAGAAATTGCCTACTCGTCCTTTTGGCCATCTGAATGCACATAGCGTTTTTTGAATGCAAATCGTTGCTTTTGCTTTAGTTCAACATCCCCCTAAACATGTTATGGAAGTTTCAACTTAATAAACTTAACTGTTCCTTAGACATGGTAGATTCCCAACAAGAGACCCTGAAAGTTCCAAAAGTAATACTTAAGTTCTTCCTAGGAAACTGCCAAGACACCCTTTTTACAAGACACAGATATGCCTAATGTATTTTGATTCAGTTTTAAATACCCTTTGACTTTTCCTGAAAGTTTCAACTTAATTTATAAGTTAAACTTAATTTATAAGTTTAAGTTGAAAAAAAGTTTTCAACTTAGTTCTATTCCGTTACTTAAATATTGCATCAATGTGTCATTTTGACAGCCGGAATGCACTTAAACTCTTTGGAGTTCCATTTCTGTATTAATAGCAGCAGTACTTGTTGTTGTTGTAGTTGCAGAACTAGCAGTCATAGAAGTTGAAGTAGCAGATGCAATCGAAATCACAGTCTCCATCGCACTAGTAGTAGTAGTTGCAGTCGCAAGCAATCGCAGTCCTAAGAAGTTGCACTCGCAGTCGTAAGTAGTTGCAGTAGCATTCACATTTAGTTACAGTCAAAAGTATTCTCAGTCGCAAGTAATCACAGTCGCAGTCGCAATGATTCATAGTCACAAGGAGTTGCAGTCATAAGCAGTTGCAGTCGCAAGTAGTCAGTCACATGTAGTCACTGTCGTGGTCGCATATTGCAATTGAACTATATAGTTGCAACTGTTTTTGCAAGTAGTTGCAGTCACAACTAGTATTATTTTTTTATAAACTAGTAAGTTTTTTATTGTTTTGAAGAGTAGAGTTAAAAAGTAGAGAAAAAGTCAAACTTTAGCATAAAGAGCGAGGCGTTGAGGAGGGGACAGCCCCTTTCATATACGAAATAACTTCTGTTCGTTTTAAGTTTTAATGTCGCTCCTTACTTTCAGTTAAAAAAAACTTGTTTTTTTATTTAATCAAAATACCAGAGAGGATCTAATTAACTTACATATAGGAATAGCGGTTGTCAACTGACGGTGTTTGTTTAACAAAAGTGGATTATTAAGACTTGTTGTGGAACAAGCCATTCTAGTTCCTAAGATCCCCCAAGCTTGCTAATGTTCTTTTTCATCATCAAGAATGTTCAAAAGTACAATTGATAAGGAAAAATTGACAGCCAAGATTAAAAGAATAAAAATGTAAACACAAATACTGCGAGGAAGCTTAAAATAAGTATTTGTCTACTTTTCTTATCAAAACAATGGTTGCAAATCCCCAGATCCGGAAAAAGATTATTTGTTAGGAATATTAATAAGTACATTATTTTTTAAACTGATAGCCAATATCATACAGAAGAACAAAAACGTAAATAAAAACACTTGGACGAAATTGATAAATAGTATTTATCACTTTTTTCCTTGTCAGAACATCCATTCTAAATCTCGAGATCTAGAAAGGGAATTGAAAGTTGTCTTTGTGATAATTGCAATTACGTGAAAAATTGATTTTAGATTTTAAACTTAAGACAGGTTATTTTTCAAAGTAGCCTGTACCTAATATGCGAGTATAATTTTTTTTTCTTTAGTTTTTTCGTCTGATGGCAGCTTCAGTAAACAGTTAAAGTTGGAAAAATCATTAAGTATATAAAGCCATTGCATTAAAAATGTTAAAACACACAAAAGTTTTTTTTTCTGAAATTATGAACATTTTGATATGCTTCAAAAATCTTAAATGTTATTAGGAAAAAAAAACAACAAGAAAATCAGTACTTCCTATCACTGATTGGTTCTATTTTAGGGGAACTCAAGATCACGTTACTAAACGGAAATGGCGTGCTGAGCAAGGTAAAAGACCAATTTGTCCCATGTCAAGTAAAAACAGTATTCGGGTAAAGAGGGAGTCGTAAAGCGAGATTTCCAGGTGATTTGGAGCAAAGGGTAAATTAAGGCCTATGTTCATCGATTTTAACAAGCAAAGATATAATGATTCCATAAAAACTAATAAAACTAAAATTTGTGACGAAGACACTTTACTGGAATGTGTCATAGTTGTGATACCAATACATCATTACCAATTTGAAAATAATATAAAAGTAGACCAGTCTTAATTTATACTGTTTAAACAATGGGCTTTGAACCTAATATTGTTAATTTAATCATTCTGCTTTTTTATTCTTCTTATTGATTTTTGAATATTTCAGTGGATTTTTTTTAATTTCATATTATTTAAATTTTTTTTACAAAAAAATTCAGAACTTTTCTGCTATAAGACTTAGGTTGAAATGGTGCAACGGAAAAAAAATGGTGATGAAAAGCAGTTCTTGTGCTTCAGCTATTACCACTAGATTCATGAAATATTATCCATCTGACACCTTCTTATCTTATCAAAACTTAAATAAAGTAACACTAGCTAAAATACAATTGAATAATAGTCAGAGTATCAGATTCTGTATTGTGCACCCACCTATGCCGGAAGGTACAAAAATGCTGAGGACGGATCCTAAGGTAGTCGACAATGCTGAAAACGAATATCGTAGGGCGCAGGTTCGCCGTTGGGGCGTTTCTGAGATATAGGCCGAAAACGCCAAATTTAGCCTATAACTAAGTGTGACGATTCAGGATTTTTGCGAGTTATTGGGTTGAGGAATCTGGCGTAATGTTATATCAATCGAAAGAGGAGATCTAGATCTACAAGAATATGATTTTTAAATTGAAAAAAAACACAACTTTTTTTCTCTATTTACTGCAGTTTCAAAATAAGTGCTGTAAAAATCGACTAATATCTCAAAGAAAGGCTAGAAACTCGAAATATCTTCAAGGTAACAAACTTTTTTTCATATTAGAAAAGAAAGTTCATTCAATTCCGTACAAGTTGAGCTAAAAAAAAATAAACTATTATTATTTTAAAAAAATCTGGGATTTTTTTTGTAGTGTCACTGAAATGATCACTACCCGTATCGTGAAAATGGACATAGTTTATTTTTTCTTCAAAGGGTAGGAATACTTCAAACTTTTTAACTGTTTAAAATTTTTAACTTTAACTTAAAAATAAAAATAGGTTTAAAAAAATGTTAACTAAAAAAAGCGTTTTTTTAAAATGGACGAATAGGTTTTCTGGTGTACTAAGGGGTCTACAATCACCTTTTTGAGACCTGATATGCCACTGATATGACTGAGCTATTTACTACATGAAAGAATTCTGGTTCACAGATGGATTCAGTTGGCGCACTGGAGTTGTCTTACTCGACCTGCCCGTAGAATTGGGTAATAGTAACTGATTAGGGACCTGTTGTAATTAAAAGTAAAAGGTATCAAATAAAACTTTCAAAAATATTCCTCATTTTCTTCTTCGGAGAATTCAGACGGGGCAAGGTCAAACTCCCTGCATGCCCTCCTCGTTCCACGACAGGAGCATAAGCTGCAGCATCCTTTGATTTTTGAGCAGCTACAATCTTTCCTACAACTTTCACTTTTGCATCTGCAGTAAGCTTCCAGGCATGATGCTTCTTTACAGCTTGAGACAGCCGCATCTACTCCCCCTTCATCCGTCTTCCATCCATGGAGGAGTGGATCTGGAATACTCGGCCGAGCCTGTACTGACGACAAGATTATCCATGTAGATAATATGGCTCTTCGTATGCATGGCTCGAAAGTGTCGTTAGAAGGTGGCAGTCTTCTCACATCCTGTTTTTGGCACCAAATGCAAGCTCTTGCGCTGACCAGTGAATTGAATCCGGCCTATTTACCGTAAATTTCAATGACCATGGATTTTGACAGGTCGGAGGCTTCTCTTAACGTGTCGATTAAAATCTTCCCTTCTGCATCCTTGATCCGGTCCATGACAGACACCACATTTTACGCAAACGTTGGAGACGCCACAGTGTTTAAGAAAGAAGCTTTCCCGACGCCGAATAAGAAATTAGTTGCGCCTCCCCCTGATAAACAGTCGACGAACCGTAACATAACCTGCTGCTCTTTGGACAAGTACACTCCATCTACCAGCTAGTGTACTGGCATAATGTAAGCCGGGAACTTCAAGAAAAGTTCCTCAGCTTAAAGCTCTTCAAAAAAAATGAACACATGCTGCTGCCACGTCTGTGTCTGTGGCATGCACAACGATGCTACAAGTGTAACGCTAGCGTACTTGGCATGGGTCATGGAGGACAAGCATTCCTAGTAGTCACAGTGTTCTGGTAAAGTTTGACTGCAGCCACGCTTGATCAGAGACACATTGAATCTCTCCTTGAACCCACCAGAGAGAAAAAGGTTGAGTGCCTTCGGAAGCTGATCACCCATCTGCTCCCAGGTTTCATACAAAATTTTGAGGAGCCGCCTTTTAGACACTGAGCTTGCAAGTACGGCATCCCATTCTTCAATAGTGCTAAGAGCCGAAATTTCGAGGTTTTTCCCTTTCCCTCGTCGGAGTCTGCATGCTGATTTCAAGGAAATTGACTCTCCGGTGTCCGTGAGCTTCGCAAACAGCCCGTCGTACCAATCTGCGACAATGTGGACTTCAGGAATACCCACTGGAAGATCATTCAGCAACGATAGAAGCAATCTTTCCGCGAAGGATTTGACTGTTTCAAACCTAGTAGGCCGATAAGACCTTATCTTGGAGATTAGGTCAATGGTGTGTACTGTTGCTGATGTTGTTTCTTTGGATTTCAAAGTCGCCGGCAAAGTTGCAAGCCCTTCTTTTTTTCTTAGCCAGTTCAACAGCATAGCTTTGTTCCCGTCCTCATTTTCCAGCCCGAGGATATCTTGGTTGATTGTTGTGGAAGATGTTCAAAAATGGATGGAGAGAAAGGAAGAATCTCTATTGTGAGGATCTTTGCAACTGCTTTCTCCTTTTCTTCGCCGTAGCTCTACTGAGCAGTAATGATTCTCTTCAAGGCTGTTACTTCAGAGCTCAGGAGATCGGTTCTAGGGACACCCTTCACTTTCTGAGTTTTTCTATCTGAAGGGAAAGTTCGGAGTGCAACCTTTTTCAAATCTTCTTTCCTGTTGCACAGATAGTTCTCAACCACCTCTTTTCCTTTTGAAGCTACGCAAGTAATATCAGAAACAATCTTCTCATCGTCCAAAACTTCTGACGTCACAATATTTGCTAAGTCAAAGTCCACTCTGCTGAACGGATTGCCACATGTAGGAAAAATGTCTCGAACTCTATCAAATCTGGAGGGATAATCCTTTTTCCCGATTTCCATCCCATTTTTCCAGAAAGCGGATAGTCTGGATGCGCTATAAAGTTAGTGACTTGAGGAGCAATGATAAATATTGAGACTCTTGACACACGAAAAAGGAAAGAGAAGACAGCCAATTATTGCCAGAGTGTACCAACTTTGCTCGACTATGCTTGAAAAAAACCTGTACCACCTAGGCTAGCTCACAAAAGAGCCAAGCTCCTCGTAAAATCCCTCCCGTGGACACCCCTGCTAATTATTGAATAATAGTAAGAAATAAGTTGCTTATATCAGGGGGAACTAATATGTAGCTTTAGCCTACTTTAAACCACTTAAGTAAGCCTCTAACTATCCTTTGACCCCAAAACTGGTAAGACTTTTAGCCTATTCATTAAAAATTTATATACCAATGATTCCTGAAAGACGAGGCGAAACAATAAAAAGTGAAATACTGGTAAAGACAAAACTTTGAGGATCAGATAATAGAGTTAATTAGCTTTTTAAGCTTTTTAACCATCAATTTGCACCAGTATGGCAGATGGCAGTAAATATACCCATAACAAAGCCACGAGAATGATGCAGTGTCATCTACTTAGCAATAAAATAGTTAAGTTTTAAATTTTTTACCATAGATGATCGAGTCAAAACTTTGACTTCATATTAAACTATGAAGAGCACTTTGGTGGTCGCAATCCCCGAAATAAATGGAATCAGCATGTTCGAAAATATCGTTTCCAAAAGTCAGAACTCATGTACCAAAATATTTTTTACAAATCGTTATTTGACTACTTTTTTGACCAAAATGAGGCGTAGAGTAACGTGGGCGAAATTTCTGAATAGTCGTGATACCAAGATCACTTCCTATCCGGTACTGACACCCAAGAACCCGAAAACTATACCCTATTCGATGTTTTGAGCCATAGAACTAACAAACCGATCATGTCCCATAAAATAACTGTTTATCTGCCTAAATAACCCTAATTATGGTGTTTGCCTTTACTTTGACAGTATTACATCATCACTTCAGGGTCAATGACCTTCTATCTGTCCAGGAATGATTAACTCTACCTGCTGTCGCGTGATGAAAAAAAAAACTTCCCGCTAGGTAGCAGTTTACTAAACAAAATTCCTATCATCGGGTACACTCGTTAAAAAAGTTGCAGACCCCTCAGACACAATAAATCAAACTTTTTTTCTTAGCTCAATGTGTTCGGAATTAAACGGGCTTTTTTTTAATATAAAAAAATACTCTATCTTGAAAAAATTTCGAGTTTTTAGCTTGTCTGTTAGAAATTTGTTGACAAAAATCTGATTTTTTTTAACTGCAGTAAAAAGTGTACTATATTTATTTATTTTTTAAACAAAATCATATTCGTGTAACCCCAAGTCTCTTCTTTCGATTGATGTAAAAGTACGCTCGATTTGACCAATCTTATCTGTAAAAAAAAATTAGAATCGTCGAACCCCATTATAGGCCAAATTCTGTGTTTTTGCCCTATATCTCAGAAACACTCCAAAGGCGACCATGCGCCCTACGATATTCGTTTTTAGCGTGGTCGACCACCCTGGTATTCACCTTTAACATCCTTGTACCTTCCGGCATGGGTACTAATCGAAATAAGCGAAATACAGAATCTGGCGCTCTGACTATAAATAAAAAACAAGAATGATCTTCCTCAGTTATACAACATTTTTCAGTGTTTTGTGGTTATTTCTGACCCCACAGATTTTCAGCTTAAGTCACTACGATGTTTTGGAAACAAAATCAAAAGAATAACTCGTTAGAAGTAATGATAGACTCATTTATTCAACATATCCTTATTTCTCTATTCCATACAGTATGGTACATTTTAAAATTATGTTACTAAAGCTCAATATTTATAAAATACAAATGGAAATTACAATATAAACAAATATAACAAATTTATTATAACAGACAAAAAAAATTATAGAATTATATACACTTTTCACATACTGGAACTACTTGTTAAACTTACAGTGGCAGCGGTTTGGGTATATTGTCTTCGCTTCGAACGGTAGACTAGAAAGACAGTCAATACAAGAGCTATTATTATAACAAGTACAAGAAGTCCGACTAGAATCCAAATCGTTTTACTATTGAAACTGTTTTCTAATGTATAGGCACTTACAATGTCTTGAATCTCAGGTAGGACACCATTCCAAAAACTAAACTCCTGTAATGAAAGAAAAAAACAGAATTAAAACCAAATCCATTGCGCGAAGAAGAGTTTAGAGCTCATACCACTTAAGTCCAAAAATTGTTGTTTTCAAACAACAGTTAACCAATATAGTAATAAAAGACACAATAAAATAAAACAAAATATACAGCAACAGAAAAGAAAACTTCCAGAAAATTAACTAAAACAGATTAGATTGATTACACTTTAAGAAACAAATACGCAAAAATCATGGTTCGGATCAAGAGAACTACTAAATTTATGCTGCCTTTCAATAACAGCGGTAAGACGATCAATAGCTCCATATGTTGCTGTTACTCTGAAATTTCTGGTCAAAGATGAGAGATTCAGTGGGTACTTACAATGCTTATAACAAAAAGAAGGCAGGGCTCTTTTATCTCCCTCCGATATAATCACCCATGTGGGATATAAAGACTGAATGCCATGGATAACAAAAACACTCTAGAGGCGTGTAAGTAAAAAACGATTAAGCAGCAATTTACTGACAACAAGGATTCCGTAACTACGGTGTTCTGTGCCTGTAAAATACCCAACAAGAGACATACAAGTCAAATCGAGATTTAACATAGGCCTAATCGGAGAGCTATATAAGCAATAGTACTAGAAGCAATACAAACTTTGATTGCCGAGCCGAAGAAAATTGGTAGAGGGCTGTTGAGTATGTGGGTCACATACAACCATTTCACTTTTACTCTCATTAAAAACACTTGATAGTCAATAAAAATGCTCCTCAACTCGGGAAAACGATCTGTTGGGACTCAAGAAATTATCAGGATAATTCAGTTGCAATATTAATTTCTATTGCACGAAATACAGAACTCTGTAATATAGCCTGCTGTGTCTCAACTTCATTATCATTATGCAAAGGAGGTGAGCTGATAGCCGCATGCCCAAAGCCAGTATATACAGAAATCAATATTGCAGACCTATTAGTCGGAGTAGATAACAGAGGGAAGTTTATCCGTATTTTAACTTACGTTACAGAGCTCTAAGAGTTGTGTCAATAGATCTAGATAGACTGCAATGACGAGCACTTAAAGGGAGCTGGCCATGTGTGGCGGAATCGAAAGCTCTCTTAACATTATGCGTGGCCAATATAGACTTTTCATGATAATCATTCAACAGGTTTGCAAAGAGACAATGGAAAAGCTCTGTTTTTAGTTTTCCTTTAAAACCAAACTGACCATCAGGAGTGGAATAGAAACTATATAAATATTTAGTTATAAGCAGCTCCATTAAGTTAAACAGTACAGGGGAAGCAGTAATAGGGTATATGAGGCATTTTGTTCCGGCTCTTTACATTTTTAGGACTGGGATATTTAGGCCTATTGTAAAAATATTGTGAACTGGTAAGAATAAAAATCATTTCAGATAGAAAAAGAAAATGACCAATGAATTAGCACTACCATAAATCAAATGCATACTGTAGATTTCATCAAGACATCTTGAACATTTTTTCTTTAGCTTAGTTATAGCTTCTTTATCCGTTGACACCGATGCTAAAAAAGCTATAATATCGCCCAAACGTACATGTGCATGATAAAATTCTGATTCATGTTGCAGTTGGAGAGCTTGCTGCAGCGGCGAAACCTCAGATTCATAATAGGAGATAAACTCAGCCTCATCTGAGAGCTTAGTATCAGAAAAACACAAGACTTTTTTACTCTTTATCAGTCTCTACACTAGTATGGTTTTAAGTTATTTGTTTTTTCTTTCTTTTTAACTTGGTTAAAGACAAAGGATTGCTAATTATTTACTTTAACTGGTTTCTACTGTATTTCCCTAATGCTGGCTATTTATTAAGCATAAAGAAGCAACACTATAGAAGGCTGGAGTACAGAAAAGAGGAATTGAAGACCAATCCTAACCAAAAATCTGACTAATATTTCAATCAGACTGACCTGAAATGTAGAAAAAGAATTATAAACAGAAGAAAGAGCTTCCTAGCTTTGTAGATAGCTTGAATTCGGGTTCGGATAGAATAGTGCCCTATTTTGATTAATTATGCTAGTCCGATGTTCAGCCAGACACTTGGAAAAAATGATGTTCAGTATGCAACCAGACTTTATTCATAAGACTGCTACGAGGTTTCTCAAACTTTTTTCACAAGAAATACCAGAATCCAGAGTATTGATTTCCAAAATGCTCTAGGTGTACCCCAGGGTCCACGGGAGACTCGACGGTGGTCCATGTTGGCATGACAAAAAAATAGGGGTTCACAATTCGTAAACGGGGGTCCTTGAAAAATTATTTGGTTTATTTAGATAGTGAAGAACTAAAGAGTTGGCTTGATTTCACCTATCAATGTAGGTAGATAGTATTTTAAGAAGCTCAGCGACTGTTACTCGTAAAAGGGTAACTATAATTCACTGTATCATCCACCAGCAACCCCTGGTAGCGAAAACTTTGAGTGACAGATTGCAACAATCGATTCAATTTGTGGTTAATTCAGTCAACAAAATTTAAAAAAAATGGATTGAATAAGCTTTTATTTACTTAATTGTGAAATGAAAATTATGAAGACGTTCAACAATTGTCCTTACATACTGAAGTATGCTGGTTGGCGAAAGATGCATGGTTATAAAGATTTTACTAAATTTTTAATCAGTTTTAGAGTTTCAGGAAAGTAATGATCCAGATTTAAAAGAATTTAAAAGCAGATATCACATATATGACACGGATTTATTAAAAAACGTAATGACGCTAATCTATAATTATAAGGGTGGAGCCTCAATTAAAAAAACAACAACAAAAAACAAAGGGTGTAACTTCACCGTTTCTTGGAAAATTGAAACTTATAAAGCAAAATATTAATTGATGTGAATTTTCCCCGATTTTCCAAACTTCTCACAGGTAGAATTCCTTGACGAGATAATCGCACATACGTTCAACACTTAATTGCCCTTCATGATGATTTCAAAATATGATTTGAGGATGTTCTGATGACAAGAATACCACAATGGATCAGAAATCTATTTGTTGAGACGAAAGTGGAGAGTTTGATGCTACAAGAGGAGCTATTTGAGCTTAGCACTAATGAGGAGTTGAAGGTAGAATTTAAAAGAGGATCTCAAATATTGTGGCTGCCGGCAGAAATACCCAACAATATCCTAGATTGTGGGGAATTCAGGTACAGCTTTTAATAGTGTTTCCCTTCTCATATCATTGTTGAATATCCTTGTCGAACAAGTTTGAGTTTTGCCAACAAGTTTTAGTTTGTTACAAACCTTTAAGAAAAATCAGATTTAATATCACAGAACAAGGATATTTGCAGCTATTCCTAGCAAAACTGAAGCCAAATATTGATAATTCGCTGTCGTTTTACCAAATTACATCTTTACCATTAAAATTGTGACTATTTTTTGACTGTCATTGTAGAAAATAGACTATGTTAATGATGTTTAATTTTAACTGTATTACGACTGTTTTCTTACTACAATATAAAATGAAAATAATAATAATTAGTAATATTATAGTTAAGTATTTTCGAAAATAAAACACAAGAAATACACTGTTTTCATTTTTTATGTTTACCACTCCAAATGTGGAGTTTTCTGAATAAGATAAGTAAGAATTTATCCCCAATTCCCTTTAAATTTCAATTCCCAATTAAATGAGCCCCCTCCGAAGTTTTAATGAACATTCTTTCTACGCAAACTTGTCTACAGAAAGGAAAAAAGTTATATATGGAAGCTACTTTGCTTTTTGCTTAGATAGCGCTACTGCATGGCCTATGATAAAAGAGACCACTCTAGTGGAAATTGCCGCACTCTAGCATTTTAGCCCGTAAAAGAGTAACTTGGACTGTATAGGACTAAAATATTATTCAGCAAAGATTCTGAGAAGTAATTAAAGGGTACTTATACAGTCTCCCAGTGTCAGAGGCCATACTGGTGTGCAGAGCACCATTAGTCCCAAAAAACACACGCAGTCCATAAAAAGTGAAATGGTTTTACCGACCGTTTAATCAATTAATTAAAAAAAAAATTCCACAGAATAAATTTTTCAAAGAAAAGTAAAGAATTCCATTAAACAAAAAATGAGCAAAAATAAAATCAAATAATGTACCAAGCGTGAAACTACCACAAATCAGCATCGATTCATAACTGAAACCCAAAACGAACAGAAATTACAATAAATAACCAAGTCATACTCAAAACGAGCAGACATTACCATAAGTTGGGCTCATATCTATATGCCTTCCCAAGCCCAGAGCATAATTTGCACTTTACTGAAAACAATATAAATGTTTTTACTTTTATAACTTTAATAAATCAAATAATATTAACATTTTGATTACTTAATATCAGTATATTTATATTAAACTAACAATGCACATTCATTTGTATTTTTATCAGTAAGGTGCAAATTATGTTCTGGCCTTGGGAAGGCATAGGGGTTTTGCGCCCAACTTATGTTAATTTCTACTCGTTTTTTTGTTTGACTCGGTTATTTATTGTAATTTCTGTTCGTTTTGGGTTTAATTTATTTATCGGTGCTGATTTGTAGTAGTTTAACGCTTGGTAGATTATTTGATTTCATTTTTGGTCATTTTTGGTTTAATGGAGCTCTTTACTTTTCTTTCAACAACTTATTTTGTGGAAAAAGCTTTTTTAATTAATTCCTGTTCGTTTTATATTGCCATAGGCTTTTCAGGGAAAAAGAAAATAATACTTTAAATCTTTTTGTTTTTTTAAGACTTCTAGTTTGGCCTGCTATTTGTATCCTGGAAAAAAATTTTCAGCAATTTTTAACAACATTCACCCTTTTAAAATCTGGACACAAATAGTAGTGTTTAATTTAGTTTCATACCTCCTCTAGTTGACCTGAAATGGAAAACTTGATACGATTCGCAAAAAAATCTGTTTACTTTCTTTGATAGCTTGGATACACTTACGTTATTTTGACTTGGTTACATTTTAAGAGCAGAAGTAGCCCCGAAAGTTTGAACATAATACCCTCAGTCTTTCTTGGGATACTGCTGAGATGTCTTATTGGGAATTAACAGTAACACAGTGCTTTTTTGATTTAATCTTAAGGCAACATTTAGTTTTTAAAAATAATGGGCAAATGGAAGGGTGGGCGTGGGAGGGGGATTAGTTTCCCTCCAATCACTTTCGACTATTAAAAAGGGCATCAGTCCTTTCTATTTTCAATCGAATGAGCCCTTTTCGAAGTTCCTACGACAACTCCTTCGATACGAAGTGCCCTGGTCTAAGCAACAACAACAACAACAAAAAATAATACATTATACCCATTTCGATTTTTACTATAAGAATGTCAAGTCTTTCAATTACTTTCGACTATTAAAAACGGCACTAGGCCTTTCGATTTCAAATCGAATGAGTCCTTTTTGAGTTTCTACGAAAACAATTTCTATAAACACCTTATATGCCCAAGGCCATGTATTACAACCCTTACCCTAAGGGCTGTTAGGGTAGTTGTAGTCGTCCTTGACCAAATTTCCAGAACTTTCAACTACGTTAAACAAAATGGCTATCTCAAAATTTTGATTGGATGTTTTGGGGGAAATGGTGGGCGTGAGAGGGGTGTTAGTTGCTCTCCAATCACTTTCAGCTATTAAAAAAGACACTAGCCCTTTCAATTTTTAATCAAATGAGCCCTTTTGAAGTTTCTACGACAACACTTTCAATAAATACCTTATAGGCTCCCAGGGTATAACTTACAACCCTTGCCCTGAGGGCTGGAGGGGGCTGTCATCCTCAAAGGCCTAATTTTCAGAACTTTCTACTACGTTGAACAGAATCACTATCTGAAAATTTTGAATGAGTGTGATTGGGTAAATGCTGGGCGTGAGAGAGGGGTTAGTTACCCTCCAATCACTTTCGATTATTAAAAGGGCACGAGCCCTCTCAATTTCCAGTTGAACGAGCCCATTTTGAAGTTACTACGACAACGCTATTTTATAGAAACCTTATATGCCCCCAGGGCATAACTTACAACCTTTACCCTGAGGGCTCTGGGGGTTTTCATCCTTAAATACATAATTTCCAGAACTTTCAACTACGTTGAACAAAATTGCTATCTCTAAACTTTGACTGAATTTTTTTTGGGGAAATGGTGGGCGTGAGAGGGGGGCTATTTACTCTCTACTAACTTTTGACTATTAAAAAGGGCAATCTGAATTCCCAATCAAATGAGCCCTTTTTGAAATTTATACAACAACTTTCTATATAAACCTTATATGCCCCCAGGGCATAACTTACCACCCTTGCACTGACGGCTCTGAGGGGGTTATTTTTCATTTCATCCAAAAATTTTTATTGGATGTGTTTGAGATAATGGTGGGCGTGAGAGGGGGGTTAGTTGCCCTTAAATCACTTTCGACTATTAAAAAGGGCACTAACCTTTTAAATTTCCAATTGAATAAGCTCTTTTTGAAGTTTCTACAACTTCGTTTTTTATAAAAAAAAACCTTATATGCCCCAGGGCATAACTTGCAACCTCAGGCTGTGGGTGAAAGGGGTTGTCATCCTTAAAGACCTTATTTCCAAAACTTTCAACTACGTTGAACAAAATGGCTATCTAAAAATATTGATTGGATGTGTTGTGGGAAAAGGTGGGCATGAGAGGAGGGTTACTTACCTTTCAACCACTTTCGACCATTAAAAAGGGCACTAGTCCTTTGAACTTACAATCGAATGAGCCTTTTTTGAAGTTTCTACGACAAAAATTTCAATGAAAACCCTATATGCCCCCAGGGCATAACTTATAACCCTTGCCCTGAAGACTTTGGGGGGAGTGTCCTGCTCAAAGGTATGATTTCCTGAACTTTAAACTGCGTTGAACAAAATGGATATCTCAAATTGTGATTCGATGTGTTTGGGGACATAGTGGGCGTGGAATGGGTGTTAGTTACCTTCCAATCACTTTCGACTATTAAAAAGGGCACTAGTCATTGCAATTTCAAATCGAATGAGCCCTTTTTGAAGTTTTTTATGACAATACGTGCTATAAAAACCTTATATGCCCCCAGGGCATAACTTACAACCCTTAACCGGAGGGCTGTGGAGGGGGGGTTGTCATCCTCAAAGACCTAATTTCCAGAACTTTCAACTACGTTGAACAAAATCGCTATCTTAAAATTTTGATTTGATGTGTTTG
Organism: Artemia sp. Qi Xiang Cuo; assembly: GCF_049724085.1. Lineage (NCBI taxonomy): Eukaryota > Metazoa > Arthropoda > Branchiopoda > Anostraca > Artemiidae > Artemia > Artemia sp. Qi Xiang Cuo. The sequence continues at coordinate 28,943,851 of NC_142813.1, forward strand.
GGGAAAAGTTGGGCGTGAGAGTGGTGTTATTTGCCCTCCAATCACTTTCGACAATTAAAAAGGGTACTAGCCCTTTGAATTTCCCATCAAATGCGCTTTTTTTGAAGTTCTACGACAACGCTTTCTATAAAAACCTTATATGCCCCCAGAGCATAACTTACAACCCTTGCCCTGAGGGCTGTGGGGGAGTGTCCTCCTCAAAAACATAATCTATATCTGGAAATCATCTACGCTGAACAAAATGGCTGTTTAAAAATTTTAATTGGATGTGTTTGGGGTAATGGTGGGCGTGGAAGGGGTGTTAGTTGCCTTCCAATCACTTTCGACTTTTAAAAAGGACACAAGCCACTCCAATTTCTAATTGAATGAGCTCTTTTCGAAGTCTCTACGGCAACTTCTTCGTTACGAAGTGCCCTGTCTAAAGGAAAAAATAATAAATAATACATTGTGCCAACATCGTTCTTATATGCCCCCAGGGCATAACTTAAAACCCTTGCCCAGAGGGTTGGGGGTGAGTGTCCTCCTCAAAAACATATTTTCTGTCTGGAAACTAACTACGCTGAACCAAATAGCTATCTCAAAATTTTGATTGGATGTATTTCGGGAAATGGTGGGCGTGGAAGGGATGTTAGTTGCCTTTTAATCACTTTCGACTATTAAAAAGGGCACATGCCACTTCAATTTTCTACGACAACTCTTTCGATACTAAGTGCCCTGGTATGGAAAAAAAATACATTGTGCCAACATCGTTCTTTACTTAGGCAGCGCGATTGCGCTGCCAATGATAAAAATAACGGCTATAGAGGGTCGCATAGTGGCACACCATATATAAGGGTGCTGGCCGATAGACATTGTTATGGGGGGAAGGGGGTAGGAGGGGTACCTAAGCCTCAAAAAAGTGTATTAGTTCCATGTTTCCAAACGTAGCCCCTATCAGAGGTGCTTCAGATGAATCGAATGAATATTGATTATTGGTCATATGTGAGTAATGATTATGGACTTAACCTCCAATATTCTGCAACAAATACAATAGATGAGCTCTTTTTCTTGATGCACTATTCTGCAAAGTTAAACTTAGACTGAAATAGTTGGGTATGGGGGGACAAGGCCGTCACGTATGGGGGGAGGGGGACGCCCCCTTGAATGTTTTTGGTCACTCGGTAAAAAAAATAAGTCTTCGTCACTAAAACTCTTTGTTCGGTTCAATCTAGTTCTTCGGTTCTAGAGAAATTTCGAACTTGATCAGTAAACGCAACAGTTTTTCCGACTCCTGCCATGATTTTACAGATAGTGCCACAATTTTTCATTTGGTTAAATAAACAGCATTAAAATAGTGACATGACATGTACTGAAATCTGAATCTCGGTTTGGAAATGCAGTGGTTTTACCGACTCGTGCAGTGATTTTACGTATTGTATTCAAAACGGACATTATGCTAATTTTTGAAAAAACAGTCGGTAATAATGACCAGCCAGTCGGTAAAATCTCTTGTACCCCCCCCCCTCCCAAATATTTAACGAACCTGGTTTGGGATCTAAGGAAACAGTTCTTATATTAGGATTGACTCTGGCTATTTTATTGAGGACGATCAGAAATTATATAAAAATCCAATATTTTCAATTGAAAGTAAGGAGCGATATTAAAACCTAAGAAGAATAGAAATTATTATGAATATAAAAACGGGCTACCCTTGAAACTATGGTCTGACCTTTTGTCCCTACTACTTTAAGAATAACTACTGAAACACAACGGTAATTGGGATGGGATAAAAGAATCTTTTACAATACCTCAAGAGACTATTAAAGTATATATGTTTTAAACAATAAAATACTTAGTTAAAACATTTTAAAGGCGATCGGTAGATAAGACACTTGTAATTACTTATTAATTTCATCTTTTGTACTCACAAATGCTTTCAATAAAGCTCTATAAGACATTAGCGCAAAGAGAGTGGGTTAAGGAGGGGACGGTCCCCCTCATATATGAAATAATTTATTTTAGTTTTAAGTTCAAGTCCCTCTTTATATTCGTTTGTATAAACTAGTATATCATTTTTTAATATGAAATAAAATCATCACTATTGTGCTTTTGCCATAATTTTTATTTATAAGTAAGCTTGATTATGTGAGAGATTATCAAACAAAGTTTTAAACTGAATCATACTTAGAAAGATGAATAACAAAAAAAATAAAAACGCAGGAGCTAGAAGCTAGGGAACTAACTGTAATCGTGCAAATAACAAGCATAAAAATGTACCGTTTTCCGGAAGTCGGAACCAAGAGAAGTGGGCCTAGCAGTGATATTGAAGAATACAATGGAGTCGGTTGTTGTATATGGAAGCCAAAACTGATTGGTAGTACCTTCTTCTGGACCATAATTTGATTTACCAGTGGGAGACCTAAAAGTCACATTTTAAAACTCAATTACATAGTTACTAAAATAATAGATACAGGTAGTTACCGTCTTTCAGCTTCCGGAGGCAGGCGAGCTGGGTGCCAGAGCCACCTATAAGACGGCTACTTTGTGGCCAAGTAAAAAGACAAATTTCTTTCAAACGCAGAATAACTTAAAATTGCTTATTTATAACAGAATGAATAAGTAGCAAGAGTGTACTGCTAATTTGTAATTGAACTTAAGGATAGAAAAGAGGACTTGACTATGGAAATGAGATAAGGTAGGTCATATGGATGTTCTAGATTTTTCTTTGCATCACTGCTCTGGATTCTACAGCTTTTATTTCATTTATTCATTTTCAAGACAATGTACCTTATTTGATTTATCACAGCATAGAAATGTAAGCATATCATTTGTAGTGTAGTATTTAGAATTAAGTTTTTAAAAATACTAAGAATTCAGTGTAGTCAGTGGCATAATTTTTTTTTAATCCTGGGGAAAGGGGCAAAATTGGAGCCAATTTTCCGAAATCAAGTGAAAATTATAGTGAAAAATAAGTCATATAATGCCATAAAAGCAAATTTGCAATAAAAGACACTGATCTGTTTCAGTGGATGCTTAAATTATGTAGACCTATCTTAGCTTTGACAAGATTTTTGAAGACGCTAAATTTCAGCTGGAGGAGGTAGGGGGAAAATAAGATCTGAGAGTGGGAGGGGGGGGGGGAGTTGCTCCCCCTGCCCTATAGCAATCACGCCCCTGAATATAGCATCAATTTTTCACCAAATATTTTGGTTAAATCATCGGGACTGAGATCTATAACTTTTAGAACACTAAATTGGCATATCTTTCATTATGCAATGATAAAATAATGTAATGCAATTACATTTTACAAATAAATAAGGATTTCTAAATTCACAAATGCAAATTTTCCAAATTCTTAAAAATTTTAATAAACGGTTTAACTGTAATTTTATAATACTGAAGTAGCTGTGTTGTAATCTAATTCGCATGGCCGTCTTTATTCGTTTAAAATTTAAAATAAAAAAATTGTTTCTAGTTTCTCGTTGTTTAAAGTACCTTTCAGCTTCACTCAGTCACACCATGTTTTTGGCTTCATAGTGTGCTGAATTAACGTTACAATTTTCATTTTTTTCTTCATGTTGAATGATCAATGGTCTCTAGATTTGAATCAGTAAAAATAAAAATTAGAATTTAGTCTCCGGTATGGGACTTATGAAACTAAGAAGAGAGATTCTTACAAATTTCATAAAATAACCCGTAACTTTCTAGAAAAAAAAATTCAATTTAGTGTTAGCCTCTAAATTGTATATATGAACACAGAATTCGCTTATAAAGAACCTGAACACGAAATTATGTAGCCTTTTCAGAAATTTTTGCCTCTGATTGCCAGGGAATCGTTCAGAAATATCAGATACGAAGATCCTAAATTTAATATTGGCTTTTCGTGAAATTTTTGTTGTAGCCAAATCTTTAGAAATTCCCATTGCATATTGAACTTCGGCCAAGACCTAGACTGAAACCAGTTCGAATGCTACAGACTCGTAAGAATCTGACCTCTGCTGAGAAATCGGCTTTTGAATTCTTGTCATTAGGACAACTACCCCAAGAAGTAGTCGTATCTTAACCATACTCGTTGGGAAGTGATAGCCAGTGTCTAAGGTAGGCCTTATGGGGTTCCATCAGGGCCACATCTATGAATTTTATTTGAGGGGAGGGGTGCAAAAGGTTTTTGGGGGTGAAGGGGCTACACACATAAAAAAAACTCAATGAAGCGTATAGAAAATTCGTTTATATTCATTTTTGTTAACGTTTTTACGAGCTGGACGAACATTTGAGGGGGGGGGGGGCGGGTCAAACCCCCTAACCACCTTCCCCTAGATACGGCCTTGGGTTCCATACGGGATTAATCTTTGATGGGAAAAAAGCTTTTAAATTCCTCTCATCATGCCATCTATCAGGATTGGCTATCAAGTCTCGACCAGACATGTTAGAAAGTAGTAATTTCGTAGTTAAGACCTTTGGGATCCATTTTAATCTGACTTCTATGGTGAATGGGCTCACTAAATTCTTGGCATCGTGATATCTACGTGATCGACTTATATCTTGCTTAAAATTAGCAGGGAGTAACCTTAACGATTATGTAATTGTAAAAAGAAAACTGGAAAGATCGACACAAGATACTAATGTATATAGGAGTGCATATTATTGATGTTGAAAATAAAGATCACCAACTAGTAGTGTCTAGGGTTAATCTAAAGCTGTAATTTAGGAAAGGTAACTACCTTCTGAAAAGTTATGACGTTGGTACACTCCAGAATTGAGAATTTGTGAGAAACTTTCCAGGAAAGGTTGAATATTAAACCAAAGAAAAAATTTTAGAAGATGGGCGGAACAATTTTAGGAAAATAGTTTGTGAAGTACCATGTTGTGTCTTAAGGAGGAAATTTAGAAACGCAGCTAGGAATATAAGTGAAAATTCTTCAAGTTTAGTAGAGAACAGGAGGGGCTTGTGCAGAAAGTATTGAGTGATAGATCATTTGAAAATAAAAGGAATGTAAGGAAATTAGAGAACGCCTTATAATATGAATTGAGAAGATGCGAATTGGAGGCCATGGATAAAACTGTTGACACTCTAGGAGATGCAGTCAGGCTGCATAGCGGTAAAACATTTTATTGGCATGTTAGACGACTAAGAGGGAGTAGTCAATCTGGACTTGTCCCCGCTCTTTTTTTCTAGAAAGTTACGGGGTAATTTATAAAATTTCTGAGAACTTCTCTAGTTCGTTTCATAATCCCATACTGGAGATTAATTTTTACTTTTACCAATTTCAAGCTAGAAGCCATTGGTTGCAAAGAAAAAAAAACTAAAAATATAATTTCGATTCAGATTACTTTGAAGCCAAGAAAGAAGAATTGACGAGTTTTTTTCCTATCTGCTGTCAGGACTAAAAAATACGCCAATGGCAAAACCAGAAAACACTTAAATTTCGATCAAACATATTGTCTTCATTATTATTCCTTTTTTTGTAATTAGCCTACCTGTTTCTTGTTTGTTTAAAGCTGAATTGAGCATCGCTGATATAGGTGCAACTAGCGGGTTTCATTGGCTTGTTCGCAATGCTCCCTTTTGATTTTAATCATATGAAATAGATGGCAATATAATAAGTAAATGTATTTAAACAGTTGTAGTAATATCTAGTGTAATATTTGTAGTAAAAATGTAGCAACAGCATTAGACCAGCTTTGGAAAGATAGGGGCTTGGAGCCAGATTAACTAATCCATATCGATATGCCACTGGGGACAGAAAAGATGACTGAGTCGTCGTATAAGATCATTCTGCTTAATACATTCAACTCCAGTCCCCTTCCCCTTCTAGAAATAAAAACCTGACACGCATGAGCACAAGAAATGTGTTGTGATTGATGCATGTAATTACAGAATAAAGGAAAATTAACTACAATTATAATATTAGATTGTACACGTTTACTCAAGGGCCGATCTTTTACAAGGGTCTAAACTTCTTGATCTCCAAATATAGGAGTACTGGAAAGTAACTGTTGTGATCTTACAAAATAAAAGAATTTCGGGAAAGTTGAAAATGAGAATCATCATAGAAAGATTGATACTTTGAATAGCAGAAGAAAAATTCTAAAAATACAAAAATTGCTAGACATGTAAAGATGCTTCAATGAGCAGATACACTTGAATTATTGCCCATTATTGCGGAAAAACAGTCAAAAATTAACACAGTTAAATTTTTCATGTAATCGATCTTTAATAGAACAAAATCTTTTCAATGGCAACCGAAGCTGGAAAAGTTGGGAAATAGTTTGTATTTTTGAAGAAAATTGTCTTTTTAGATGATTTCAAGTGCGTAAAGTTGTTGAACCATATCCTTCATAAGTTACAAGCATTCACAAAATTTTCACTCAGAAAAAGGGTAATAACGGCCCTAAGAAAGACTCAATCCTGATAAAGATAAAAATCATCAGATTCAACTTAAATAATAACCCTGGACCAGAAAATTTAAGCTTTATCTTTAACAGGAGAAACTTGGTGTTTTTCCTCGACGAGGATGGTCACACAAACCTTTTCGTCTTTTCCATCCCAAGAGTGATAATATCAAGCATTTATTTTAAATAGTACTGAACAAGTGGTCTCAGAAAATTGGTTCTTTTAAGCAGATATTCGAAGCTCTCTTTTTATAACTAAAAGGATTTAGCCAAGGTAAAGCACCAGTTTCGGCCACTTTTTCTATTCACTAGAATCAAAACACTATCGAGCAAAAATTCTGGGATATATACTCCGAGATAGCTTGAAAAAGTTCGAAATTTGTTTATACTGGTTTCATACCAGTGCACTAGCACAAAGTATGCTGACGCACGGTGGTGTATTATTCTTAAAACTTTTTGGCAACTCTCTGCATTCGGAGGAACAAATTTGGACTAAGTGAGCATTGTGGGTGCTCATGGGGTGACAGCAACGCTTTTATAGCAAGAATATTTTGAATTTATTTGAAAGATTAAGGACATATGATAATTTTCGCATCACTGAGAGGAGTGAGGAATGTGCTACTTCTCCCCCTTGAAAATTAAAAATAATAATCCGGAACTTCAACCCCACCCCTTGAATTGGTCTTATAAATTTCGTCAAAAAAGTGAGAAGTTAAAGGGGTCAACAGCCTCACCCACATTTTTCAAGATCCTATGTTAGTGTTTGGACCGAAACTCCAATAAATACTTCATTATCGAACAGACCTCTACGCACCATGGAGCCTTTTTGGTATCAACGCCTTGTATTTGTTTTACGTTTTTCTCTTTGTAAGTGAGTATATGTCTTATATTATCATAAAAAGAAGTAAAATTTTGGTATAATTAGTCGATTTGGGCTGGGGGTCGCGAAGAGTGATTAAGGAGATTTCAACTACTCTTCTTATATTTAGAAGATGTGAAAAATCACATGCATAAAAGAAGTTTGTTTTACCCACTCTTTATGCAAAAATTTATTTAATTTTTATCTCGATATTTAACCAACTAATGCTCTAGCACACAATAGTAATATAATAACAATAAAAACAATTTATTTTTACCCTCTTTCCTACATTACAATAATGCACTAATGGGTAAAGCAAGAGAAAGGAAAAAAAACACAAAAAATCACCAATTGTACGATGAAATGACTTCCACAACTGCAACAAAAGCTTTTAAGAACTTAAATTACTGATTAAACACTAAAGACTATTTGTCTAGTCAACTAGGCAAACAAAAAAAAAAAAAGAATTTTTCGTATACCAGTCTGCGAACGGACCCCACACTCCACCCATCTTCTCAGACATGTCAAACCCATGGCATTTTTACTAGAGCACATTTTGCGAAACCACAGAGGGATGACAATAAAGGATTTTGCGTACCAGTAAAATTCAACGCCAATTTGTTTCTTTTCAGTTGTGGAAAAACTGTCCCTGATAACACGGGAATATTCTTAAGAAAATACCTTTTCGTCCAACTTGCATATGCTGATGACATTTATCGTCTGAACGGAAAAATAGAGGAAATCCAAGCCATCGCAAACGCTATCGACGAAGCAGCTAGTTGCTTAGGAATAAAGATAAACGCCTGCAAGACCAAGGCGATGAGAGTAACACGGCATGCAGAGACTGGTCCCCCCCTCCCCACCAAAGTCACTATTCGGGGCGAGGTTATCGAATGGGTCAACCAATTTTTTTTACCTAGAAAGTGTGCTAACACCCACAAACACCTCCTCAAAAGACATCAAACGACGCCTGACTCTTGCCTCCGCATCCTTCAAGTCACTGTGCTCTATTTGGAAAAATAAATACCTTCCTCAAAACTGAAGATCCGACTCTTCCGTGCCTTAGTGATTCCAGTTGCACCGTATGGAGCAGAGACATGGACTCTAAAAGCCGATGACAAGCACCGACTCGCGGCATTTGAAACTAAATCCTTCCGAAAGCTCAGTGGTATCACTTACCTTAACCGAGTATCAAACGAACAACTTCTGTCCTCCCAGGATTACCCTCAAACCATCATCCAGACAATCAAACTCCAACAGCTTCGATGGTTAGGACACGTTCAGCGCATGCCTTAAGCCCAACTGCCTAAAATAGCCCTTGAGGGAGGAATAAATGCATCTCGCCCCAGCGGATGACCTCCAAAGCACTGGCGGGAAAACTTTTCTGACCACCCCACCCAAATACTGCTAAGGACTGCAAAAAACAGGGAGGAATACCGAAAATATTGTCATGATACCATTAGAGGAGAAGCCCCGAAATGGCTGACCCGGCCGGATGGGAGTTAAGTGTGTAAGTAAGTAAAGTTGTGGAAAAAAGTTTCCAAAGTGGAGTTATAAAATACCTTGCCTTTTAGCTTTCGCTATCAAACCAAATGAGTTTCTCATTAATAACCTGAATATGTGTTGCTCTTATCAAAGACTCAAAAATAAAGCATCCAAATATTTCAGTGAACTCTGGACTTAAGAACAGTGATCAAGCTTACTTCAAGGAACTCAGGTTGTGCATTTTCAATGGACTTTACTATCACAAATTAACTTTTCGATGATTCAATGACGAGGGCCTTATTAGACGAACAAGTCTGAAGAGCTTCAAAAGCGCTTTCAGTTATTTTCAAAGAGAAGAAGTGAGCCATCTGTATAAGATTGGTGACTAATATCAATATGGCTATCACTATTAAAAGTTGAGATATTGATCGTCGTAGCTCTAGTTGCGTTATTTAAAATTAGAGTAATTGATACAGAGCCCTGGTTCACCATGCTCTTTACAGAAATAAGACTTGTCATACCATTATGAGAATGAATCCGGATTATGTAACTGTGTTACCATTTCCATAGACACGCGCACAAACGGTTAACTTTATATTTGTAATTCTTCGATAATGAAAATACAGACTAGTTTTATTAGTTTTAAAGAATAGAATTTTCATTCCAAATATTTTGACAGCCAATCGGTAAATAAACAACACGCAATTGCCAGCTAGATATAGAACAGTTTGTGTTTAAGTTTTAACTTTGCTCTTTACTAGCAAAGTAACCGGCAGATGCCAAAGTAACAGCAAATACTTTACAAGACCACTCTGGCTATACACGACGTTCAACGAAAAACGAAGAAAAAAATTTAAAAGTAATTAAAGTGATTTTCAGCTAGTGGAAAATCCATTATCTGGTTTTTTAATTATTTTTATATATTTTTTTTATTAGTTTTTTTTTCAAACATCACTACTGCAGACCTGTTATAGCGAATAAGCGAACCCAGGGGCAGATTTTCACAAGAAACTGCTATTTATGGGGTTAGAATGTGGCCTTTATCTAGTGAGTAGCAGTCACTGAAATAGGCTTATACACGATTATATTGTAATCATTTACAAGTAAAAATTATTTACAGTTTAAAAGCTTACCCAAAGGTTGCAAAGTTTGTCCACATTTTGGTCATTTGTGCAGATATATACATGTCTGCGGCTGAGTATTCAAATCCGAGACCAGGTATTTTGAACAGGTAGAGTAGATCATCTGCATGACCAACTCCTGAAATTATATAGGATTAATTACTATTATTTTGACAATTTTCTAAATTTGCAGATACAAACCCTTACCATAACCTACCATGGGGTCTGATTAAGGTACTACATCATTCGAGCCACTTGTTCTACCACTTGTTCTAGAATAGAAAACCTTTTAGAGCATTATTTTTGTCTTTGCAGATGTGATAGAAAGTTTTTGAGCATAAAAAGGTATATTTCCTCTTCAGGAGGATTTAATTGCGAACGACCACCCAATTAAAATGTTTAAATATACCAAGATTAGCCCCCCCCCCCTTCAATAAAAAAGCCCAAGTGAGAATACAGGAGCATAGATATCTACAAATTTAGAGATACGTTGTTGGAAGAAAACATTTTCACGGTATACCTTACCTTAAGACGAGACGCAGGCTATTCGTCCCCACTGAGCACTAGGAACCGTTGGACCAGGTTCTGCAGAAGCGATCTGTCCTCTATCTGCGTTCGAATAAGATGAAGCCATGACTTGTCCCAAATGTAGCCACATTTCTTAAAACTGCATAGTCGTTCGACGTCCTTTTTCAAGACATTCTACCATGACTTGATCTGGTCTCCTGTTTTTTTCTACCGGGAGGAGGGAGGCACAACAGTAAGAACTTGGCGTGCTAGGGCCTCCTCTGAGCGTCGCATTAAATGGTCGAGTCACAAGAGACGTCTTTTCTTGATCATTCTTGACATTGTAAGTTTTTGTCCGCCCATCTTCATTAGCTCGTTTTTGCTGATTCGTTGCGATCGTCTGATGTTGCAAATTGCTCTTAGGCATTTACAATTTAGAAAGTCTACTTGTCGTTCTTCCCCTGCCTTTAGCGGCCAGGTCTTGCAGCCGTATAGGAGTATAGAGCGTATGCATATCGAGTATATTCTGAGTTTTGTTTTGCACCCAATTTCTCGTTTCAAACACAGGGGTTTGTGCAGTTGCCCGAAGGCATACCAGGATTTGATGATTCGAGCTTGGACCTCATTCGATGCTCCACCCTTAGCATCCATAAGTGCTCCCAGTTATTTGAACTCTTTGACTCTGTCAATAGGATCTCTATTTTCGGGATGCAAATTGCGAGATCTGTCATACCTGCAGTAGCCACCACTCTTTTTATTCTTTCTTTCGCTTTCAGTCCTGATTAGGATAGGAGAGAATCATAATCAGTATATTCAAGGTCAGCAACGCTTTCTTCGGCTGAAAATGCCAAGCCATCTTTTTCGTTCAAAGCTTTCTTCATAATTCAATCTACTATAAAATTGAAAGGAATTGGGGACGCTGGACAGCCTCGGCGAAAATCATCCTCTATTTCAAAGAGTTCTGTCAGTTCACTATATACCCAGGTATTACTCTTCGTATCTTCATAACAAGCTTTGAGCAGGTTGACCAATTTACACGGTATAGCCATATTATAGGGCACCCAAAACAAATATGACGATCCAAGACATCCCAAGCCAAGCTTGGTTGAAAAATCATATTAGAATTCAAACGTAATTGGTCTTGAGAGGATTGAATTAAAAATGAATAAGTTCTTCTGATTGAAGTGAAGGGCTAAATTAAAACTTAAACAAACAAAAATTATTGCTTCATATTTCAAGCAACATGTATCTACAGGGCTAGCTCAAACAAACCAACTCATGATATTTCCCTATATCTGTTAAATTCTGAAAAAAAATGAACATTTTACTAAAAACATACAACCCATGCAAAAAAAACAGGGTGTTCTCTTAGGTTTAAGCGAAGTCCTTAGCTAGTATGCAAAATATAAAAGGCTAAACTATGAGGCAATCAATAGTCTGTCAGCAGTCATACTACCATTGCTAAAATAAAATTTTCCTTATTTTTCTTGATGGGAACCTTTAAACCTCAGGTAAAGATTTTACACTGTGAAAAAAATGGCTGCATAGGATTTGCATTCCACAGCATTTTCGCCCTCTTTGAATAAAAATTGATGTTTTGTAGCACAAAATGCTAGAAAACAGTACTTTTCTGTGGGGAAGTTTTTTTCAACAGAAAGTAAGGAACGACGTTAAAGCTTAAAACAAACAGAAATTATTACGTATATGAGGGGGGTTACTCCTCCAAACCACCATGTTCTTTACGCTAAAGTTTTTTAATACTTTTAAAAAAAATATTCTTAATTAAAAGAACATAGTATTTCAGGAGTCGTTCTTAAAGATTTCAGACAGAATTCAAAATTTAGCGTAAAGAGCGATGTGGTTTCGATGAGTAACAGCCCTCATATACGTAATAATTTCTATTCGTTTTAAGTTTTAATGTTGCTCATTACTTTAAGTTGAAAAAAGTTTTTTTTTTATTTGATTTCTGATCGTTTTTTATATAATTCCAGAAAATCTGGCTACTCCTCCACGGAAAAATCCCTCCTCCCCGAGGAATTATTCTCTAGACAATTCAATCCAGGTAAAAATTTACCCCTGAAAATTAGCCTTAACATCTCCACGCGTAAAATTGAGTTGACAATGAGAAAGCAAGATATCGAAGAATTTCGTATAGGAATACAGGCAAATTCCCCCAGTGCAAAATTTCCCCTGAAAAATTAATCCCCTGGAAACTTTCCCCACATGGAAAATTATCCCCGAGGAAAATCCCACCAGCAGATAATTCCACCCCCTCCCCCGAAAAATGTATGCTTTCCCTAGGGGCTGTGGGAGGGTCATGATGTTCCCAAAGGCATAGTTATTCAGCCTTTCAACTATATGCTGAACAAAATAGCTATCTCAAAATTTTGATCTGATGACTTTGAGAAAAAAGGGGCGTGGGAGGGCGCCTAGTTGCCACCAATTTTTTTGGGTCACTTAGAAAGGGCACTATAACTTTTCATTTTCGTTTGAATGAGCCCTCTCACGATATTCTAGGACCACTGGGTCATGAACACCCCTGGAAAAAAAAACACGCATCCGTGATCGTTCTTCTGGCAAAATATACAAAATTCCACATTATTTCAGATAGGCGCTTGAAACCTCTACAGTAGCGTTCTCTGATTTTCTGAATCTGATGGTGTGATTTTCATTAAGATTCTATTGCTTTTAGGGGATGTTTCCCCCTTTTTTTCAAAAATAAGGCAAATTTTCTCAGGCTCGTAACCTTTGATGGTTATAGATTAAACTTAATCAAGCTTACATATTGGAATTCAGCATAAAACTCCGATTCTTTTGATATATCTATTGGTATCAAAGTTCTTTTTTTTTTAGAGTTTCGTTTACTATTGGGGCCGGGTTGCTCCTTACTTTCAGTTCATTATCACGAGCTGTTTGAAACAGGGCACTATATATTTTATTGTTTCTGTTCAAATATTGCCTCTAACAACGTTCTATGACTACTGGTCATGTGACTGTAACATGGGGGGGGGGGGCTGTAAGTCTCCAGATCAGAGTTTTTGACCATTGGAACTTCGAAAGGTATATTCTTTACTACAGTATAATGCCTTTTTTTAATGGTTTCAGGCTCTTTTTCTTAAGTTCGCCCGAATTTGTTTCAATAATCAGTTCCAATGACTTTTATTAGTTTTGATAATTAGTTTCAATTTGTCTCAATAAGATTTATCGTATCCTGTGGCCGGAATTTCCTCTTTACTAAGTGGCAGCTATTTTCATAGGACTACTATTATTAAGACTAGTGTAAAGTATTTGGAACATAAATTCGAGAAGGCTTTTTCTGTTGTCTCGTTTCTTAGAGATTTGGCCATGTATATGTCAACGAGAACAGTCCAGGGGGAGCTCTTGGGACTAAAGCTAGTCGTGGGAAAGGGGTCGCTCCCAGGCCTGGAACTTCCGTTCCAGGAAAGTTATATTCTTGGTTCATTTCTAAAGGCAGTCCATCTTTCGCCTTCGTCGTAGCTAGTTGTTCTTGTGCTACCTTATTTTCTCTATGTGTATTCTCACGTTATTTAATAAAGACCATGTACCAACGTTTATCGTCTATCTTTGGAATTTACGTAAACCATTACATCTGCCAATTATAAAAGGGCATATAGAAAGAACTAAATAGAGGTTTACAGAGTGGTGGCAAGCGGTTAAAACTAGTGGAGCATATATCACTAGGGGAAAACCTCCAAGTGACATTTGAGTGACCGTTATAAGTACTTACGACATCTTACGCTAAATACTGGCAGCATATTGAAGAGTTATTTCGCCAGCTACCAAAATTGCTATGATATTGAACTGCAAATACTACAAAAGACTGATTTATAAGACATTGAAACGCTATGAGCTATTAAACTTTCTTCTATTCAAAGCGCCTTCTTGAGAAACAATTTCTTTTAAGTTAATATTTTTAAATAGGCTGCTACACAGTATCTAATATAACATGGATTCTCTCGCGATAGCTTTTACATACTATTTCCAATTTCTACAACTGAGAGTTTCCGGTTGATTTCTACCTTCACTTAGCCATTCTACGTTTGGTGTTTTTTTTTTACCTGATTTTATTCAGTCGACGTGTGATCTACATTTGACAGTTTCCAAACAAAATTTAACATTGTGAATTCGATAATTGAAAATTAATTCTCAATTGTGACTCCATTTGACGCTAGTGATTTAATTGAGACCAACTGCAATTGGATGTAAGACAGACGACCTTTCGTAAGTGATTTAACACGGTTAACCAACCCAGTAAATTTTATTAGACCCTTGTTGTTAAAAGTGAAGTTAATTGCCCAAAATCTAGCGTCCGTAATTAAAGAATGGTGTTTAAAACCAACATTTAAATTTTTAGAGTATTTGCTTTTTCAAATTTTGATCTCAATATGTCAGTTTTTATTCCTATACTTGATATTGTGGAAATTGGATATAACAAAAAGGTTGCTTTTGATTTTGTAAGACAGTGAAGGATAAATGGCATAGTTCCACCTCTTTTCTTTGACTCAAATGATCCTGATTTCGATCAAGATGAACTTTATGATTACCTTCAAAAGATCAAGACATGGGTACCAACAAACCCTCCAACTCCCCTGAGCACCACCCCAATTAATCCTCCAATAGAACAGCCTCAACAGTCCCAAGTAATAAGATCGCTAATTGACCCTTTTTTTTTAGTAATAACGCCACTCACAAAGTCAGAAAGTGGAAAAATAATTAAGTTTGTTACAAAATTTGTTACAAAGTTACAAAAATTGAGTTTGTTGCAAAGTTACAAAAATTTCAGTTGTTGTTAAATTAGTCTGATTCAAAAACTTTGCGTCATTTTTGGCCCATGGTTTGTTTCGCTCTTTTTTTGGGAATCTGGATCCCACGATTATAAATTTGTCAAGTTTAAAAGGTGGATTACTTGTAGCATATGCCCCAGGCAAAATAGTAGGCAAAATGGTTGCAGAGTTTGTAGGCGTGGCTCAATTTAAGGATGAAAGGGTATATCTATTCTAAGAAGCATGCAAAACTTAGGAAGCTCATGTAGGGTGTCCTTAGAAGCCAGGGATGATGGTGTAGTCCTTGGAAGATTTGCTCTTAATTTATTCAAGGAGGGGATCAGACCGTCCTACGAACGGTATTTGTTAGAGAATAGTGCAGATTTTTTTTTTGTTTGGGTGATGCGTATAAGGTTGCAATACAATATGAACAGATAGAACAGATAGTGGGGAAAGGAGACACGTCTTCTTTTTCCGATGAATTTCTTTCTGCGCTGACGAGGGTGAAATTTGGAGTCAATGATAATGAGAAGGCACTGCGAGATGGTACTGATTCCTCGCAGGGCAGTTTGGCTACCCATGAAAAGGGGGCTGGGTTTAAGGGCCCGTGGGAGTGGACTGAGTCCTCTCGTGATGGGTTTTTTTTTTGTTGCAGTGCGAGATGGGCCGGAGGACGCGCAGGGTGGTTTGACTACCAATGTACAGGGAGGGGGGTTTGACGTCCAGGGGGATGGTAGTGTTGCCTCACCGGTTGTTTTTTTGTTTTTGCACTGCGAGATTGTACTGATTACTCGCAGGGAGGCTAGGATGCCCAGGAAAAGGGAGCTGGGGTTGAGGTCCCGTGGGATGGTACTGATGCCTCACGGGATGTTTTTTGTTGTTGCACTGCGAGATGGTACTGATGCCTCGCAGGGCGGTTTGGATACCCAGGAAAAGGGGGATGGTTTTGAGGTCCAGTGGGATGAGGTTGATGCCTCACGGGATGGTTTTAATGCGTAGCGCTAATAGTTATGTAGAGATATCAACAGTAGTACTGCCATTTGTCGAACCACAAGTTAGTAGAGCAAAAACAAATAGGTCAAAACCGAGGCGTTCCATAGCAATAAAGCCCCGAGGATTTTATTGGGAATAATATCTTAACGTCATTGCAGCATGGTATGATTTTTAAAGTTTCTGCAATTTCATTTATTTGTCGCTGGTATTTTCAGGATTAATTAGCCTTTCCCGGTCATTCCTTTTGCCCTAATTCAAACTTTATACATAATCCCAACTTTCCTTGTCCTCATCAAATTCAGGGGTATGGGGAACAAGTCTATTTTAAAGTATACAGAAGTGTTAGTAAAGTGAAGTGTTAAAATATCCAGTTTCCGACTACGGTTGTTAGTGTGGTTCATTTATACTATGTAAGTTTTTACTTATGCAAGTAGTGTGTAGTGTTTGTATTATGTAATTGTTTACTAGTTCATGCTGTAGAATGTTAGTAGGCGAGAAGCGAATAATTTGGGAAGGGAATTTTTTGAATTCAATTAAAGTTTGAGGGTTTAATGAGAAGGGGATAAGCCAAATTTGGGAAATTTAACTTAAAACAGGGGGGAGAATCTGTAAAGTATTTGGAACATAAATTCGAGAAGGCTTTTTCTGGTGTCTCGTTTCTTAGAGATTTGGCCATGTATATGTCAACGAGAACAGTCCAGGGGGAGCTCTTGGGACTAAAGCTAGTCGTGGGAAAGGGGTCGCTCCCAGGCCTGGAACTTCCGTTCTAGGAAAGTTATATTCTTGGTTCATTCCTAAAGGCAGTCCATCTTTCACCTTCGTCGTAGCTAGTTGTTCTTGTGCTGCCTTATTTCCTCTATGTGTATTCTCACATTATTTAATAAAGACCATGTACCAACGTTTATCGTCTATCTTTGGAATTTACGTAAACCATTACATCTGCCAATTATAAAAGGGCATATAGAAAGAACTAAATAGAGGTTTACACTAGTACAAAAAAAAATTATGTTACTTTCAAAATTCGGTTCAGTTTACTGTACTTGGGGTACTCTTGAGATCTTAGAGGATTCGCTAGGATTCATTAACGAGAAAAAATGGTTAAAATGTTTTTTCAAACCTAAAAGATTTGAATGCTCATATGTCAAAGTCTAAAGCTAAGTTTCAGACAATGCAACAATTTTTTGTGACCTGAAACAGCTCAACATGAAGATATGACCGTCCAAAATCAGAGTTCTCAGTTTTTTTTTTTTTTTTATGTTTCTTTTTCAGAGTTCAGAATTTTATTCATCAATAAATACATTTTGGAATCACAATGAGATTCCTCTGAAAATATCCAATATATCATTTCCAACTTTCGAAGCGTTCACGTTTCAAGGGTCTTGAGCTAACTGTGTCAAACACGGAAATTGGGCTCTCCATATTGATCCGTGGCGTCTGCAAAATCACTAGAAATTTATCAATAATCGCCAACAAACCTAAATAAATGCAGTGTTTTATTTCTAGAAAACAGGAAAATATTTATGGGGAATGTGTTTTGGTTTTTGCCGGTCGTATTATCTATGCAAGAGCATTTTGCTAGTGATTACCACAAAAACTAGGCTTTAATATTCTAGCATGAGAAATCCATTATTATTATTTTTTTAATGAAGTGACGCACTGAAAATATATAAAAAGAAAACAAAAATTTTGAATGTGGGATATTCCATAAGGTGCATATTTACGGCACTTATCATACAGACACAAAAACTGGGAAAAGCCCAAGGAACTCTCTAGGAAAATTGTGGAGCAAAAAAAGCCAAATATTAATGATCCGCATCACCATTTCAAAACACCCGGAACCAAAATAAAACACGCTCCAGGCAAAAGATTCCAGGTATTTAAACGGAAAGTAAGTGTGGGAGGTCCATTTAATATTTGGTTCTGACTTAATTAATTGACTTACAGAGTTCATTTTCATAATCGAGGGATATCAAAATTACTTCCAACACGAATTCATTTTTGACTTTTTTTTTATTGTGCAGTATCTGAAAGATTGTTATACCCTGTACCTTACAAAAAATAATCAAAAACTATATAGCTTAAACGTAGACGACAGTTTTTTTAACATCCTGAGGGGCACTAGCGGTATTACCAATGTTTGCTGATCTTTCCTAGTGGACATGAATTTTTCAGCGTAAAAGAGTAAAGGACAGATTAATTTTAACAGAAGACAACTTGTTTTTGCAGCAAATGGAGTTAGCAGCGTAAACAGCCTAACCAGTGAAACCCTTGGAGATTCAAATCCCCCTCCCGGATCTGGAGTTCGCTAAATTGTTTTGGAAGAGTGAAACAAGTTTTAGAACCTTTTGCAAAACCGTCATATTTTAGGATTTAAACGAGAAAAGCAATCTACAAACTATCATTGTAGTTGAATAATGTGGTTTGGTTAGACATTAAATAAAAAAACAAAACAAGTTTTCTCGAATTAAAATAAAGAGTAATGTTACAACTCAAAACGAAGAAGAACTGTTCCGTATATGAGGGGGGGGGGGCTGGTCCCTCTTAGCTCCTCGCTCTTCAAGCCAAAGTTTCATAGTGCTATTCTAATAGCGTTTATGAGCACAACAGATGCAATTAGTGGGTAACTGCAAGTGTTATGTTTACCGATGTCGTTTAAAAAATTTGAACTGAAATTTTTATTGTTTAAACCAAACAAGTCTCAAGAAACACTTCCGATGTTGAGGTATAATGAAAAATATTAGCATTAAGAGTAGGGACTATGGAGGGGAAAGCCTTCTCATATAAGGAATACTTCCCATTTGTTTGACTTTCAACATCCCTCTCTACTTCCAACTGAAAAAAAATGTTATTAGGTTTACTTTCTGTTTCTTATTAATAAGTCAATTCCACCGAAACAACTTTCATGAAACTTCGAAAGCATAGGTCAAAAGTACTTTTTTGGGTTTATGTGCCTCCCCCTTCTCCACAAGATAACCCATTGGTCAGCCCCCTAATAGATAATATGCAACAATGTGATACTGCAGGGCCCTCACTTTTAACGGGGGAGTTCAATTCCTATTTCTAAAATTGTGCCGACTTATTTGTGTTAATAGCTTTTGGTGAGCAATTTTAAATAAATTTTACATATTTAAAATCAAAATAAATAATTGATTCTTTTGTTGGATACATTTTAATTAGAACTAGAATAAACAAAATTATTTTAGAGTTTTGGTTTGTGTCATGAATGGTCGCTCTTCACTTACAGTTTGTTACTACGAGCTGTTTGATCAAAAGCCATCTTAAACGTGAAGGAGGTTACTACTCCCTCCTTCAACTCCCTATTCTTTAAATTAAAGTTCAATTTTCGTATAATATTCGTGGGGAAGGATAATCATTCCCTGAATCCAGTCAATTCAAAAGTTTTAAAGATTGCGTGCGTGCTAAACCGGAAAAGATCACCAGTTTTTTTTTGTTTTGTTTTTTTCTGGCTTTGAAAAAATTCTCACCCAAAATTTCTACGTCTGGCCAATTGCTAAGCACATGCTGTCACATTAGGTTTGAAATAATAGGTATCTGAGGTACTATGTCTTAATTAACTCCTAATTAATTGTAATCTCATGCTACGCATAATACTGAATAATCATCCTTAGATGAAGTTGTGATGAAGGAAAGTAAAAAACTAAATTCGAACGCCTGCTGGAATAATTGTGAGATCTGGGTTTAAAATGGTGATGAGCAATCAACTGGATGATTTCTTCATTAGTTTTTTAGTTCTGATGTCCAATTTATCTGTGGAACGTGATAAAAATGTTTAATTTTTAGAAATTTGAGTATTTTTAATCCTAAAGAGGCTAATTTCAGATGAATTGTGTTTTCTGTGGATTGTTTCTTTTATTTAGATTAGATTTAAAGCGTCAGTTTTTGTGATATGTTACTTATTCCTGTACAAATGTACACGTAGATGATTGACTCTATTTCCCCTATGAAATTTTTAATGAAAATTTTATATGAAATTTTGCTAGATTTTACTATGAAAATTTTACTAGATTGACTTGGTTTTAAAGAACAAAAAAAATTATAGAATTTGGCTGTTTCGAGGGCCTGTCCTGCTAATTTTAACAAATAATAAGTTCGAAAGTCTAGCCGTGTATTTAGCCAGCTGAGGTTCAGCTTATTTCTAAATTGAAAACAGTAATGGCATCTGTAAATCAAATTACCTTGGGTATTATTTTCCCAACTTAAAGCAAGAATTACAATTGTGTGTCCCACCCCCTGGATCTTTGGATGGGCTCAATTCTAGCATACATGGACTGGCTAATCTCTTGGTCACGTGTAGAAAACAGATTCTCTGTTGCTTTTTGTAACATTTGTATATATGACTCATTATAGGTTTTCTTGCATAGGTAAATAGTGTATCACTGTATCTTCAATTACTTCCATGACCAATACATTGATATTTAACAAATTGTGTTTTTTTTTTTAAATTACTACTTTTATTCTTCAGAACATCATTTTCTAAGTCATTGCGTTTGCGAAAGTACTTACTCTACAATACAAACTGGAGAAGTGTTTCTTTTTCACTTTAAGCTGGATGAAACATTCTAATAAAAAATAATTACATAATCCGTCACTTTCAGAATTTAGAAGTCACTAATGATAGAAAGTTGTATGGCTTAAATTGGAACTTGTCATTATGACCATTATTTAATAGCAAAGTGCCCATAATAATAATAAAAATATATGTCAAAAACATATATTAATTGATATGCTAATTGATTATCCGCAAGAAAGAAAAAAAATATCACTAACTTCATGCTACTAAGACTCCCTCTAATACAAACTTTCTTACTGCTTCTATATAACGAGAGTGTTTAAATCACATTGTCCCACAAAGTCGCATAACCTCCATATCAACAAAGACGAGTCTCTTAAATGAGAGAGCTGCTTACACCAGTGGAATAACTTACCCAAATTGTAATCGTTTCTCCTCATCTCAGGCAGGTAGCCATGACAGTCAAACCCTCCCTCACTGCCACAGTTTTTTTTTTACCATTAGTTGGTAGACAATCAACTCGGAGTTATGTCCAAATCCTAAGGTACTAATTGATAGCCCCAACTTAAAATTAACCCCTGTCCAAAACTCTCTGTTGTATCCCTACGTAAGAATCGGAGATTTATATAAACTTGTTTACTGTATGTAGTTGAACTTCTTGGTTTTCAAGGAGGCACACTTGTGCCTCTATAAAGAGGCGACCCACCACAATGTTAAGCGATTTCAGGTCCTAGAGGTCGCAGAAAGACGGCGGTGATCGCATTTTGTAGCCCAAGCTCAAACTAAGAAACGTGCAAAATTTCATCCTCCTCTGACTTTATCTTCATGGGGTAAACCGGGCCGGAAGTTTCGACCCTCCCACCACAGCCCCCCTTTAACGTTGTTTGATTGGGCTGAAATTTAGAGGTTAAGCTTTCCTAGGGCCCGGGAGCTTATCCTCGAAATTTCAGCTCAATTCGATCACTCCTTCCCTGTTTTCCAAAAACCAGATATAGCCACTTAATGTTCATTTCTTTTTTTTTTTGTTAGCCACGCCTACAGGCCACAGTTGGCAACTGATCCGGGTGAATGAGGACTCATTCGGAGCAGAATTTGACCTGTTAGGGCCTTTTGATATTTTCAGACCGAAAAAATTATCCCCCGAATTTACATTTACGAAAAACCTCGTTTTCCTATAAGAGCCCATGTTAAATTTTCCCACCACAGCCCCCCTTTAACGTTGTTTGATCGGGCTGAAATTTAGAGTATGAGCTTTCCTGGGGCTTGGGAGCTTATTTTCGAAATTTCAACTCAATCTGATTACTCCTTCCCTGTTTTCCAAAAACCAAATATCAAGTTTTGTGGGTATTTGCTTGCGTCAAAAATAGATTCCACATACTAAAAATACAAAAGTGTGTCTTTGGTACTGCGGTCGATACTCCTGACTGTCAGGCGGAAGACCCGGGTTCGATTACCCGTCAGAGGAAATTTTTTATATACTGAATTTAAAGTTTAAAAAAGAAACTCAGTTTCTTTTTTAAATTATTTGAAAAAAAACTACGTTTTCTAAAGAGTTAAAGAGGCTGAGTTACAAGGTCGAACCTTAAAACACCCTGTCGAGAAAGAAAAGTATAATACACAATCATCTAACAGTTAGTCAAGCAATAATAAGTAATAAACTGTACAAAAAAGTGCAGAAATTATTTTAAAAAAACTACGTTTTCTAAAGAGTTAAAGAGGCTGAGTCACAAGTTCGAACCTTAAAACCTACAGGGATTAGAAGGTACAGTTTGGGGGCTCCCGCCCCCCAAACCCCCCGCTTTCGCAGCCTTTAAATAAATAAAAAATATTTAAACTGAAAGTAAGGGGCGACATTAAAACTTAAAACGAACAGAAATTATTCCGTATATGAAAGGGGCTATGCCCTCCTCAACGCCTCGCTCTTTACGCTAAAGTTTTTATTGTTTAAAAAAAAGAGTTGTGAGAAAGTCAAACTTTAGCGTAAAGAGCGAGGCGGTTGAAGAGGGCATAGCCCCTTTCATATACGGAATAATTTCTGTTCGTTTTAAGTTTTAATGTCGCTCCTTACTTTCAGTTTAAATTTTTTTTTATTTAAAGGCTGCGAAAGCGGGGGTTTGGGGGCGGCAGCCCCCAACTTTACCTTCTAATCCCTGTACGTTTTAAGGTTCGAACTTGTGACTCAGCCTCTTTAACTCTTTAGAAAACGTAGTTTTTTTCAAATAATATCGATAAAAGGCTGTGTAGCTTAAATTAGAAGCTACCATTATTACCATTATTTAATAGCGGAGCGTCTATTCCCATTCTCTTGACAACATCAATGAGGCCTGCGCTGTACGACGGAGAAGACTGTTCTCTATGGCTGAAGACATACGCATAGTGAGGGAGCTGAGTTTTTTTCAGTAGCATTTGGGCTTCAAGCATGCACGAGTTAATCAACAAATCCTCCAACATCTAAAAGAAAATATTAGCCGAAGATAAAAATCATTTAAAGTTAAAATTACCATTTCTATGATTACTGAATTCACTTCAGTTTATTTTTCCTTTGACCTTTTAGTACAAGACGCTTTATTAACTCATGCCTTTATAGGCTTCTCATCATAATTCCTAAAAATAAAGGCCATTATCGAAAATTACAGAATAATTTTGATTTTTTATCAGGTACGTACGTAGTGGGGTATTTGAGTCTCATTCCATCCCAAAATTCTAAATGTCACGAATTTATTGGCACCTCTGAATCAAATTATCAAATATTTATTCTGCCCCTCATCCCCACAAAAAAAAGTCCCACTTACGTGTCTGTATTGGAATAGGAACACTTTTTAAGAGCCAATTTATTAATATAGCCATTGGACTGGATTCATACTAAAATATACTAAAAATAACTCCTTAGCTTTAAAAAAACAAACAAAATAAAAGAAAAACCTGAATGCTTTCCTAGTAGGTCTTGCATCAGTACGATAAAAACAAAACAAGTAATATATCTTATTGGTCAATTTTATTAGCTTTTTGATTTATTGATTTAAATATAAGCTTGATTCCATTTACTAAAGCTACTATACTTTTGCTAAGTAACCGACCTTATGGCATGGGCGCAAAGCGTATACGCCCGGAGGGAATCAGCCTTTTCCCCACCACTCAAGGTTCTGCTCTAAAATGTTTGGAAAAAGACAAAAGACTTTTTAACCAGGGTTGAGCCCCCGCCCTTCTAAAGAGATATCTTTACACTTATGCCTTATAGGCTTCAGTTGCGAAGACATTTAGTCAATTTACTCAGTTCTGATTTTATAATTGAAAGCAAAACTGGGAGGAAAAAACATCAAGATTGTATATCTTACATATTTTATTTAGCCATAAACCAATCTAGAAAATAAACGCCATTTTAACTTGGAATTTTTTTTTTTTTTTTTTTTTTTTTTTTTTTTTTTTTTGTAGATCTTGATTGGTATTATGTATTACCGATCAAGAGAGCTGCAAGTAGAAATACTAGTATTTAAAGTTTATATTTTTCCTTGCATTTTTGTACAACTAGTAGTACAATTGACTACCTAGCAAGCTATGTTTCAGTAGCATTAGAAAAAAGGATCGAAGTCTTATTATTCTTATTGTAGAGTAAACCGACGTTTCTGTTAAGAAATTCGGCTTTGAGGACGGCATCTGAAAGGCAATTTGGAAACTTGGTATGGTTCTTGCCATTTCAAAATTGTCTCTTCAAGATCCCGAATTAACCTTTTGTTTTGTTTTTAAGTTTAATAGTGGCTTTTCAGTATCAAGAGTGAAAGCACAAAAGTGAAATAAGAATCGTATTTGCGGAATAACAACAAAATGAACCAATCAATCTTTCGAGATATTTAACACAAGAATTTGTCACTTTGGTTTCACCATAAATACTCGCTTATATATCCCTTGGATGGGTTTCGTGTCACGATAATAGTTCTTAATGTTATGATATTGGAAGCAAAGTTTACTATGAATGAATGAATTTTATTAAGTGATTAAACCTTTACAAGTATTGCACTGTTAAAAGTACTACTGAACACTACGGACTAATACTACTGAAAATAAAACTATAATACAAAGTTTACTATGTAAACCCGAAAGGGAACATTTACGAAGCCAAACTTTTTTCTTTCTGCCTTAGTGCGTAATTAAATAAAAACAAACAAGTTTTTGAAACTGAAAGTAAGGGGCGACATTAAAACTTAAAACGAACAGAAATTATTCCGTATATGAAAGGGGCTGTCCCCTCCTCAACGCCTCGCTCTTTACGCTAAAGTTTTTTATTGTTTTAAAAAATAAATTTGTGAGAAAGAGTCAACTTTAGCGTAAAGAGCAAGGCGTTTAGGAGGGGACAGCCCCATTCATATAAGGAATAATTTCTGTTCGTTTTAAGTTTTAATGTCGCTCCGTACTTTCAGTTTAAAAAACTTGTTTTTTTTATTTAATTTCTGATCGTTTTTTAGTTAATGCAGCTTTTATTTTGGCTCACCGTCATTGAATAAGTAAACAAAATTTGCATAAAAATTTTACTTTTCTTTTGGTAAATGGCTGTCCCTAAATTTGGTTCTGACGTAATTTACAAATTAACTTACATAACGAACTTCTATATTCGTATATTTTTCTTCTGGCAAAAAATACAAAGTTGCAGATTTATGCATATATGAGCTTGAAACCTATGTAATAGGGTTTTTTGATACGCTGAATCTGACTGTGTGATTTTCATTAAAATTCTTTTACTTGTAGGGGATGTTTCCCCCCTCTTTAAAAAATCAGGTAAATTTTCTTAGGCTCTTAGCCTTTGATGAGCAATACTAAAGTTAATAAAATTTATATATTTAGAATCAGCATTTGAATCACCATTCTTTTGATACATTTGTTGACATCAAAACTCCGTTTTTAAAAGTTTCGATTACTATTGAGCCGTATCGCATGTTTTTTTTTTTACTATTTTTTTTTTATATTACGTATATGTTATTACGTATATGAGGGGGTTCTCCTCTTAGTCAATACCACGCTCTTTACGTTAAAAGTTAAAAAAATTTTAATTCACAAATCTCTGAATCGCAAAGTCCATTTAAATACAATAAATAAATATTTTGAAAGCACTAAAAAAAACTGTAGCTTAAAAAGCAATGTAATGAATTGTGGAAGCGTGCCCTCATAAAAGTTATAATTTCTCTCTACTTTAAGTTCTAACGATGGTTATTATTTTCAGTTTGAAAGACTAGTTTTTTTAAAATTAATTTCTGATCGTTTTTTAAATAAGGCTTGGAAATCCGGCGCCCCCTTCATAGAAATATCCCTTACCCCAAAAAACATCCTCCACGGAAAGATTCTCCCGAGTAACCCCCTCCTCCAGCCCCCCCCCCCCACCAGAAAAAAATCCTTCCTGAAAATGTCTGTATACTTCCCAATAACCAATACAATATGTAAGCAATGGGCAAAGTTCATAAATTACAGCCCTTTCTCTGGGAACTGTGGGGGATTAAGTCATCCTAAAAGACATATTTATTAGATTTTTGACTATGCTGAACAAAATGGCTATCTCAAAATTTTAATTGGGTGACTTTGAGAAAAAAATGAGCGTGGGAGGGGGCCTAGTTGCCCTCCATTTTTTTGGTCACTTAAAAAGGGCACTAGAACTTTTTATTTCCGTACGAATGAGCCCTCCTACGATATTCTAGGACCACTGGGTCGATACGATCACCCCTGGGAAAAAAAATAAAATAAACACGCATCCGTGATCTTTCTTCTGGCAAAAAATAGAAAATTCCACATTTTTGTAGATAGAAGCTTGAAACCTGTACAGTAGGGTTCGCTGAATATGATGGTGTGATTTTCATTAAGGTTCTATAACTTTTAGGGGGTCTTCCCCCTTTTTTCGAAAATCAGCCAAATTTTCTCAGGCATATAACTTTTGATGGGTAAAATTAAACTTGATGAAACTTATATTTTTGAAATTAGAATTAAAATCTGATTCTTTTGATGTATCTATTGGTATCAAAATTCCGTTTTTTAGAGTTTCGGTTACCATTGAGCCGGGTCGCTCCTTACTTACAGTTCGTTACCACGAACTGTTTGACAATCAGCCAATAATTAATTTGAATTGAATTTATGCTCAAATAGACTTTGAACAGTTCTTCTCAATTTAATATTGAAATAATGGAAATTGAATACAAATAAACATGTAGTATTTAGAATTAAGCTCTGTTATATATAAATAAATATAAATAAAATATAAGTAAATAAGAGGCTAGTAAAAACAAGATGCAAACTTTAGTAGGGATCATTTTCATGAGGTCATGTAATTTATCCAATATATATCATATTTTGCTACTAGTTTTGAGTGAACTCAAAAAAAAAGTGAACAAAAAAAGGCTCTTTACGCTAAAGTTTTTATCACTTTAAAAAATAGAATTGTGACAAAAAATCAAACTTTAGCGTGAAGAGCAAGGTGTTGAGGAGGGGGCAGCCCCTTTCAGATACGGAATAATTTCTGTTCGATTTGTTTTCATGTCGCTCGTTACTTTCAGATAAAAAAAAACTTGATTTTTTTATTTAATAAAGTATAAAAAGTTACATCTCTGGGGCTACTTCTCTGCCTGATTTCCTGTGTTTCGTCTCTTACTATCCCAACTAAGAAAAATTCCTAGGATTTTTCCTGTGTGCAATGATCTTTGAAAAAGAACATGTCTCTTCATTTATTTTTATAAATAGAACTAAACATGTTTATATATGTCGACACTCTAAGAGGTAGAGCAGTATATTTACTTGTGGGTGTATAAGCAATTCCAGGAAAGAGCCAATCTATTTTATATTTTTGATAGCTTTTGTTACTTCAGTATTTCCTCATTTTTCTGCTATCAACCTTAAACAAATTCCAATCAAGCAACAATATACATGGGATATGCAAGAATGTCAGTTTTATACTATTGTACATATTTGTATGAATTAATCTTCTGATACGGGCCCTAGCAAAGTGAAATAGTACTTTTGAGAGGAAACGCTATAGCGTGGACTGTAGTAAAGGTCACAAGGCTTCAATTTTTTTTCCAGAAACGTTTCATATGGAAGGAATTGTAGTATAGCCTTCGGAGGGGGCTCATTCGATAAAAAAAAATCGGAAGTCCAAGTGCCCTTTTTAAGAGTTAAAAGTAATAAGAGCGCAACTAGTCAGTAGAGGTGACCCTATTGATCGTGTCACGCAACCCTGCTGCCACCTACAACTTTTTTTGCACCCCAAATAAGGGCATAGCCTCTCTAGGGAGAACACGTGGTTAATGGGGTCAATGACCTCTTTTTCCAAGGTCGATTTATTTGATGTTTCTATGTGTAATAACTCTGGGGCGAAGGTTGCACATGCGCATTGAATTCTAACGGGAACAATGTTATTGATCTAGGACTCGACGGGGAAGTGAATTCCCGAGAACTTGATTGCGTAATCGATCGCGAATGTCATGGTGTCCAGAAATAGTATTTGTTGTTGTTGCTCTCGAGCCAAATGTTATGACTTTCCCGGAAACAGTTAGATCAAATGTTTCCTTCTCAGCCAATCAGAGGGCTTGTTTACATATGATTTTCCCCGTTACATAACAATTCACCCTTGAGATTTCGTATATAACGGACATGCAATGTGATTCAATTATCAGAAAGTATTTTGACGCTGTGTAAACAACAATGGATAGAACAATTAACATAATTGATGAGCTTGAGGCCTTGGCAACTGCAATTTACCATGTAAGTACATTTTTTATTTTCAAACGAATTTTCCATGGACCTCCTTCCCTCTATATTTCAAGCTAAATCCCCCCTCCCTCCACCATTGTTTTACAATCCCAAATTCTCGCAAAAGGAAATAGCATTTCCATTGCCATCCTTCCCGCTATATTTCCATCTAAAGCCCCCCTCCCGCCACCAGTGTTGTCCACACCTAACGACTCGCAAAAAGAAATACCATTTCGAGACATTCCTTCCCTCTATATTGCCAGCTAAATCCCCCCTCCCTCCACCCTTGTTTTCCAATCCCAAATTCTCGCAAAAAGAAATAGCATTTCGATAAATTCCTTCCCTCTATATTTCCAGCTAAATCCCCCCTCCCTCCACCATTGTTTTACAATCCCATTTCCATGGACATCCTTCCCTCTATATTTCCAGCTAAATCCCCCTCCCTCCACCATTGTTTTACAATCCCAAATTCTCGCAAAAAGAAATAGCATTTCGATAAATTACTTCCCTCTATATTTCCAGCTAAATCCTCCCTCCACCATTGTTTTACAATCCCAAATTCTCGCAAAAAGAAATACCATTTCGATAAATTCCTTCCCTCTATATTTCCAGCTAAATCCCCCCCCGCCCCCCCCCGCCCCCCGCTCTAATACAAACTCCACTATGCTATCTTTATAGTCGTTAGAAGACTATAAAATATGCTCTGTTTAACCATCTAAACCCCCCACTCCTTACGACTTTAATTCTTGCAATAGAAATAATACTCTTTTTATCGATATTTCCAGCTAAAGTGACCGCTGACTTCTGTCAATTTTTAGTGAAAATGTCGTTCTGTTTTGACACAAGACTCCAGTGCGTGGCTAAATTAGCTGTCACCCTTTTAAAGCACTTCCTGTAAAAGGCTTCTCAGATCAAAATGGGATGTTTTTCTCCTGTCAAAATAAAGCGGTTTCATGCAGACAATTGCAATTTTTTGAGCGCAGGCATATACAATCACTTTTTGGAGAACCAGTGACATCTCGTTATTTTCAAATTAAGATCTAACAATATTTTAGGACATTGGCGAAAGGGGGGGGGGCCATGCCTCAAGTCTATCTCCATCATTGTAAGGTGAAAACAAACTGGGTCTTCGCGAGAACAGTAAGGGGGGTGAGTTTAAGAAAAAGATACATTTCTTTTATTATGCGTAAATTGAATAGCATTTTTACCATATCTGTCGGTGGACGGAGGGGATATTTTCCCCCGTCTTTTCTCAGGGATATTTTCCGTGGGGGTTATTTTCCGTGGGGTGTTTTTTTTCTGGGTGTGTGATAAATATACAAACTAGGCCGGCTTTTTGAACGGCTCAGTGAGTCGTAATTCTCAGATTCAAAAGGATGCGATATCTTTCGCTGTGGGGAGGGGTACTTTTCCATGTCTTTTCTCAGGGATATTTTCCGTGGGGGTTATTTTCCGTGGGCTGTTTTTTCTGGGGGTAGGGTAAAATATACAAACTAGGCCGGCTTTTGAATGGCTCAGTGAGTCGTAATTCTCAGATTCAAAAAAGGATGCAATTAGTACATTTCACGAAATTTTTTACGTTGTGCTTTCTTAGTGATAAACTAAATAAAATTATAGTTAATAACTTCCTTTCTGTAAAAAGGCGGCAAATTATTTCAATACTAACTTTTTTCTCTTCTTTTTAAGGCCAATTATGAAGAATGTATGGCACCGCCGCTAGCTAAGAAAGCCAGAGATGACAAGACAGCCCCATCAGTGCCAGCCCCAATTCAGCCTATGTTTAAGTTAAAGAGAGAGTGGACGGCTTCTTATAATATGGTGAACCCTGCCGAAGCTATGCAAGATCATGAAATAGCCGGCCCAGTGGCGCAAGAACATAGCGACGTCGCTCCGTCCACCCTCCAACACACGTTACCTGGACCCGGCCCAGTCGCGCAAGAAAATAGCGACGCCACCCCGTCCACCCTCCAACACACGTTACCTGGACCATCCGGCACCCAAGCTCAGAGGGATTATGCAAATGTGAGCATTTTTTCCTACCTTTCTATTTATTCATTTTTCAGTCCTTTTCAATCCCAATATAAACATATCTCTGTGAGATATTAACCCCTATTACATATCTAAATGTAATTTTTTATGCAGAGAGACCGCTCTTTTCTAATCTTTGCTATTTCTTCGCTGTTATCGCATAAGAGAATATTTTTAGGTAATTTCTATTAATAATCACTGCCTTTGAAACTCAAAATGCTATTTTTTCTAATCTTTACTATTTTCTTTATTGCTATCACATATATTTTTAGGTACCTTTGAAACTCCGTGAATGCTCTTTTTCACATAATTTTGAGAGAGATTATCCCATCTGTCACACATTGTCGTTCTAATTTACACTGAATATTTCTATTGTGCCATGTTTCGCTCTTACATAGAATAAAAGAACTCCAATGTCCTAAAATATTAATTTTGCAGACAATTTGTTCTCCGCTATTTCAGAAAACACAGAATTACGCAAAGGCCATTGAAACCGTGATTGACTAAAAACCGCTAATGTAAAACAGGGAAAGGAGATGCCAAAATTATTTATAACCTCGCGCAGGGTGCTTTATGTCAAAACATAGCGGTTTAATGCATAAGAAGTGTATGGGGAAAGTGACTTAACAATTCTCAACATTTTGAAGTTCAAACTCGTTCATCTAACCTCCATAATTTACAACTCTTGTGTTCACCGAACCTGTAGAACGGAATTAGAAATATTTCAACTTTTTTTGAGACATTATGTAAATGCCCGGGAGCCGCGGAGCCGGTGGGCCGGAGAAGCGTTGTGGGAAGCACTGCGGGTCCAAGAAGCGTCACAGGGGTGCGCCACGGGTCAGGGAAGCATGGGGGTGAGTGGCCGGGATCAGGGCAGCACCACGGGCTCATGACGCATCGCAGTACGGGAGGCAGGCCCCGAGACGCGCTAGAGGGCTGCGACGGGGCACCGACCATTGCCACGGGCCAGGAACGTATCCAAGGGGTAAGCTGGGGGACCGCACCGCGAAAAAAAAAAAAATTTTTTTAACACTGAAAATAAACGAACAAATTGTTGCCTTCTGTGTCATATCTTAGATTATCTTCAGTTGAATTAGCCAAATGTTATTAAGCAATAATAGTCCAAATTTTAAAAGCAGTAGGGATGATTTGAACACTTTGAAAATAAGCAATTTTTCATATGTAGGTTGTCCTGGTTCCATACTCCCCATCTCCCCCCTGCTCATCAGTTGGGGAAGAAGAAGAAGCACACGTGAAGCCCCCCAACAATTTAATATGTGACGATTTACATCCAATTCCTTTTAATATTGATGAGTTTTTTGCTGATTTTTTAACTAATGTAGATAGTGGCACAGTTGAGCTGGTTAATGTAGATAATTCAGATTCAGACTTAGCATTGCTAAGTCCAAATACTATGCAAATTTTAGATGATTTCGTCGGTGGATTGAGGGGAAACCCTTCCCCCTCAAATTACATGAACATTTCCCCACTTCAATCGACTGAAGCGGCTTCCCCTAGCCCTATTGTTGAACAGCTGGGGGGAGGGGATAATATACCCGAGGGAGAGGAGGGTACAACTCTCCCAGACTTTCAGCTGTCCAACAGAATTTTACATACGCTAGGTTTTTTCACTGCCGTGTGGGGGGACCCTTTTCATACACTAATGGGGGGAAATTTTGTTTATGATCCTGTAGAAATTGTGCATGCATATGTAGAAAAAATTCGTGCACTTCTGGAGAATCAAAGTCAATTGTGGGGAGGTAGGGATTCAATTAAGGTCCCCATTGTTCTGAAAGTGTTCTATTTGAATGAGGGAAAAAGCGAAGATTACTATCATTTTGTACAGTCCGAGATGCGTTTGGTTTATCCATATTTAGCAAATTTTGAGGGAGTTTTCATGGATTGGGTGGATCAAATTATAACGCATCTCGAGAACTTTAATGAAAACAGTAGTTGGTCTCTAGTTCTTTTTGTTTAAAATTTAATCCTAAAGAAATTTAAAATTAATACAGATTTTATTTTAAGAGGGGGGGCTAGTTCTGAAAGGGATAATATTTTAAGATATAATTCTGATACAGAGGGTTGTCAAGGTGTCCAGAAGATCTGTGTTGAAATAGATTAAAAGTGTTTCCAATATGCTTTCAACATATCAGCATACGAGCCTCTAACTCAGGGCGCTAGCAAGAAGAATTTAGACGTTTGGGCTATACATGGGAAGGAAGGCTCCGTTTTCCCATTGTAGATTTTTCTTGCTTAGAGGGAAAATACCCAGTAACGCTAAGATCCATTGTTATGTTTGAAAGGGCTAATGCCCATTTGAATATTGGCGTTACTGTGGTACAATGAAACTGAATTTGAAGAGGGGATTCGTTCTAAAAAGAAAGGGATAGTCTTCCCCGTAAGGGGTCAGACTGGGGAAGTTATAACAAATGGTGGTTGTCTTCTTTGCATGAAGCATAGAGACCTGAGTGCCCTTGTGCAATATAATCCGCTAATTGACCTCCGTCGAGTAATGGGTGGTGGTAAGCAACAGAGTGCCCGTTTTCATTGTCATACATGTCTATCTAGATTCTGGAGTGAACTCAAGTTACAAAATCACATGAGGCATTGTAGCCAGTATGGATATCAGACAGTGGAAACGGTTTCAGGGGATAGGGCAATTCTACGATTCAAAAATTTTCAAAATACCCTTCTCCAGTGCAACAAAATATCTTTGGACTGTGAAGCTAAGCTGGTGGAGGTGAACGACCCACAATTTACAAACCAGGTCAAAGAACATCAGGCTATTGCAGTGTTATACACCCACGCGCAAAGAGATAGATCTAACACAATGCGATTGTTAGAAGTAGTTGAAAAATTGGATGAGCGGGAGTACATGGTCAAGTGACTGACTAAACTAATTGGCAGGGCTAATGGTGCTAGGTCTCTTCTGAAAAATCCACATTATCCCATGGTGCTGTCTGCAGAGTATCGTCTCGCGATTAAAAAAAAAAAAATAGGTTGTGTTTGGAAGGGAGAGTTGGTAGAGGGGGATAAGGGGACTAACGGGAAACGCGGGGGGCGGGGGAAAGTTAGAGATCATGACCATTTATGGCAGAAAAGATCATCGGGAGGGAGTACTTTTAGAGGGGGTGCGCATCAATCGTGTAATTTCAATGTTAGCCAGCAGTTTTTTATCCCTGTTTTTATTCATAATTCCAATTATGATTTAAAATTTATTTTACCGGCACGGGAACGTATGCATAGGGAGGGAGGGGAAGTAGATGGTCCCTGGGTATATAGTTCATCTACCTACAACATAATTCCCAAATCAGCCTAGAAGTTATTGCTTCTCGAGCTTAATTGGCAGGCTGTGGATAATGGGCATACCTGTTGTAATAAAATAAGGTTTTTAGATTCATTTAGTTTTTTTCCTAAGGCATTAATTCAATTTATTAAAGTGAAAAAAAGCGACGATTTTGATAGCTTTCCCTTGCTTAAACAGCAGTTTTCAGACGTTGAAATGTATGATCTATTGACCAGCAAAAGTGTATATGCATACGACAATTACTTTTCTGGCGCTCGCTTAAGCGAGGTGAAACTACCTCCAATTGAAGCTTTTCACAATTCACTGACCAATAGTGAATGCACAGCCGAGGAGTATGAGTTTGCCAAGAAAGTGTGGTCCAAGGGGGGTTGTAAAAATGGGTGGTATTATTGTAGACTGTACTTGACCAGTGAAGTTCTAACTCTGTTGTATAAAGTCTGTAAGAACGCGCACCAGATGGATTCAGAGTTCGGGTTAGATATAGGCTACTATTTTTCTACACCCCATTTAGTGAGGGTTTTAATTTTAAAAATTAGCAGGGAGGAAATAGGCCTAATCAATGACGTAGACCAACACCTTTTTGTAGAGCGTTCAATGAGGGGAGGGTATGTTTTTCATGGGGATCGCGTCTTATCAACCGATCCGAGCGTACAAAGCACCGGTGCAAAGTCAAATGCAGTGTTCTTGGACATGAACTCATTGTACCCCTCGGCAATGTCACACTACTCTTCGCCTTGTGGGAACTATCAAGGGCTTGAGAATCCTTATGAGTTCCCCGACATTACCACAGTCGAGGACAACCGGCCACAAGGATGGTTCTTTGAAGTAGATGGTCACATTCCACTGGCGCTTCACGACTCAGTCAAAGATTTTGTCTTTCCCTGTATCAATCGGCCGGTGAGCAGGGGCTCGCTGAGCCCCTACAATCGTTCATTGGTTGAGGATATGGGGATGCATTGGACTCCCTCCAAACCGAAACTGTTTGCTGATTTGGACCCTACAGATAATATCGATGGTCACATTGTGCTTTTGAATTGGTAGGTGAGAAATTGTTTCACGATCACTAAAATATATCGTGTCATAAAGTTCAATCAGCTACACTACTTGAAAAATCGATCCCGGTGTCGATAAACGCTCAAGTGCCCAGTTAAAGGTGGTGAAGGAAATGTATAAGCTCATTCTAAATTCAGCGTTTGGCAAAATGTGTGAGAGCGTACGTACCAGATCTCGCTGCGACGTCGTGACTGACCCTCTAGAGTGTGCACGAATTAGTGTCGACCCCACTTTTACATCAGCCATGGACAGAGAGGCCGGTATGGTTATTCTAGAAAGAAGACAGAGAAAGGTAGTACTCACCTAGAATATCGCAGGAGGTAGTTCAGTACTAGAACTTTCCAAAAAGGTCACGCTGTCGGTTTTTTACAATGTGTGCAAGGTGCACTGGCCACGGGAGGGTCAAGTTTACGATGGTGATACAGATTCTCTGCTGTTAAAGGTAAATGGGGCTGAATTGGATTTATTGGGTGATTTGCAAAAGGGGGAACACATCAGCTTGCGGAAGGATTTCACCAACTGGAATCCATCCCTCTACCCAAAGCTGGTGAAACGTCATGCCCCCAAAAAATTATTATTGTTAAAATCAGAAATGGGGAGAAAGTTAATCTCACATGCGGTGTTCCCGGGTCCCGGAGTTTAGTGAGTTGACCAAAAGCAGGGTCAAGACCAGACAGTGTGGCCAGGGCTGCCTACAGACGTTTTAAAGAATACTTTTAACAGGAGCGTGTACAGGGAGTGTGTAGAAAGTAGCCTAGTGCCGAGAGCACAAGTGCTTGCAATTCGCTCTCTACAGTATAGAAATTATACTGTGAGAGTGGAAAAGAATGCAATGTCGTGTATATCCGACAAAGTCTATGTGCTCGAGAATGGTGTGAGTGTCCTACCCCACGGCCACTACCGTATTTCGGACCGAGTTGAATGCATAGACTATCGCAATCAACTTGGTCTGGATAAATTAACCTAACTTGAACTAACCAACTAACCTACTCATAAATAAACTAACCACCCAACCTGTTCATAAATTAACAAACCTCAACTAACCCAACCTACCCTGCAGTGACGACAACTATTCTTTTTTCCACCGCGGCTCCCGGGGGGGGGGGTCCCTTCCCGTGGCCGCCCAGGGGGGGGGTCCCGTCCCGCGGCCGGCCGGCCTTCGGCCCCGCGGTCCGGGGGGGGGGGCCCCACCTTTAAATTCATCATGTTCAACTGTGCTATTGTTCCCTGAGTGTGTATTTTCTGTTGTATAGAAAGTGTTGTATAGAAAAGTGTTGTACAAAGATGTTGTACAGAAAAGTGTTGTTGATGGACAAAAAGTGTTTTTTATTGTACAGAAAAGTGTTTAAAGAAAATAAGTGTTTATTTATATAGTGTTATAATTGTTCATGTTGAACAAATGGAGTTTTCATTTTGACCATGAAATTTTGTTCTTGTTGAACAAGTTTTATTTTTATCACTGTTCATGTTGACTGCAAATGTTTTCATGCAATGTCGAAATAAATGCTGCCATGAAATAATGTTTTTGTTGTTCTTGAATAGATAGATCCACGGGGAAAATTATTACTTATTCATTGAGCACATACGATTTACCGTTAGTTGTAGTCCGACTGCTACCACCAACAACAGCATGTATCAATTTAAAACATCCTTCAGATCGTTTCGGTACGGTCCCTCAATGTCGGGGAAGACAAGATTCTTAACGAGAATAATTCAAAATTGCGATAAAATGTTTTTGGAAAAGCCAAAAAAAATCTGCTATTGCTATAGTATTTGGAAAGAGTCCTATGATAAAATAAAAGCTCTTGCCACAACCATACCACTACAATTCATACGAGGACTTGATGTTTTCAATGGTATTGAATCTAACTCGTGGTTGATTATTGATGATTTGGCTGAATCCATTGAACAGTTCTCACAGGAAATGCTACAACTGTTCACTGTTCACTCCCATCATTAATACTTGTCCATTAATCTAGCTATATACAATGTTTAACCAGAGATTATGACTGCTAACATATTAATTGAATTTAAGCCACTATATTATATCTAAATTCGTTTGGTATTATATATCGTTCCTAAATATAAAAAATCCGATATACCCCCGCACTTATAACATTATATGTGCAGCAGAACATCAGGCGACTAGCAAGCCCTATGGCTATATTTTACTGGATCTTAATCAGAGCACTCCCGAGGATCTACGTGTAGTCGCCGACATTTTCAACAATGAATTTACATCATATATTCCGGTGTACAGTAGAAAAGGCTATTAGTCACCATTATGAGACTGAAGAAACTTCATGAACAACGGCATCTGTTTTCCGTTTTAAGCACTTCAAAACCCTTGCTTAGGAAGGCTATACTCAAACATGGGGTTGACAATGATTTCGTTAATCTAATATCCGAACTTTGTTTAAATTTAACTGAGGGCAATGTTCAACTGCCAGAAGGTGTTAGACAACAGACAAAGCAACATCGTTCCACTGTACTCGCCTTGGCTTTAAAAAACAAGGGAAAAAAATTTAAAAGAAAACGGCTCCGTCAGGTAGGTTGTATCAACTTCACTCATGGACGGCAAATGAGCTTAGGAATTGTACGCAGTTTTCTTTAGATGTTTCTACTATATACCTATAAACACATTTAACTTGGCCTATTACAAATCGAGCAAATTTAGGACACTCTAGGCAAATTCATTAATTACTAGAATATTGCAGACGAAAAAAAACTGCTTTTACTTCAAGATGCATTGCGACGTGTGGACAAACATAAACCTTATCGTGAGAGACCTGCCACCGTCACCACTGATCCCCCTAAACAGGAAACATCTCAAGATTCTGCACAATCAAAGGAGAAGGAATTGAATTCGATTGTATTGAAAATTGGAAACCTATTGCCTCTGTCCTATCGAGAACAGAGTAAAAGAGTATTATCGTATCTCATGTTGGAAACTGTTGGTGAGCATCAAGTTCAAGTCGAGAGCACAGGGAAACGAATTATAATACAGGAAAAAAGTTATAATCTAGTTGATTTAGTGTGTGATATGGTGAGGAATCGTAAAGGACTTTTATCCTTTGACAATAATCTTTACACCTTTCTGTGTGCGATAAACTTCCCCAAAAGTCTTATTGGCAATAAGCAAATTCTAAAGAAACTAAGAGAATATAGTCCACCATCAACAACATCATTTAAATAAGAAGAAGAATTTGAAGATACTATCAGCAGCAATGATTTTACAACACCTTTCGTTGCTAGTCAAAACCAAGGACAAATTGATTCGCCCACCAGTGTGCAAAGGGGAGTGGACATTACACTACATGTCTACGCTCGAAATGGATGAAGTTCTGCAAAGTGTCTATGAAAATATTGGCGAGGAGGGAAGTTTAAATTCCCCCAAAACGCTTTCCAACGATGTCTACGATAGCATCACATTGAAAAAATTAAAAGAGTATCTAGAGAAAGAACCGAGTTACACACTACATCGTAATCACAGACTTTGCTGCAAACACTATCGACAAACTAAAGCCTTTTTCCCTCTGCATATAATACAAATGGATCTTTTAACTCTGGACACAATTCAACAACGTCACAATGTGCCCTACAAATATATTCTGGTGGCAATCAGTATCCTTAGTCGTTATGCCTACGCCATTCGACTACGATCAAAGAGAGGTGTTGAATTTGCACGGGCCATTGAAAGTATTCTATAACAGGATTCATATAGAAAA
The DNA here is from genome assembly GCF_049724085.1 of Artemia sp. Qi Xiang Cuo. Taxonomy (NCBI): domain Eukaryota; kingdom Metazoa; phylum Arthropoda; class Branchiopoda; order Anostraca; family Artemiidae; genus Artemia; species Artemia sp. Qi Xiang Cuo. The sequence goes on from NC_142813.1 coordinate 28,982,341, forward strand.
TTCAATCGGATCCTGGCAGTGAATTTGTTAATCCCCATGTGCAAAAGGTTCTTTTGAAATATAATACTAAACATTATAATCGTAACTTCATGACAGTGGCGGATTGGTCCTAACTATGGATCCTCCCGATTTTTATACTAATTTAACGATATTGCACATTGAAAAATACATCGGCTGTTTTTAATGTGGTTGATTACGTATAGTTGACTCCTAATAAACGACCTAGTTGATCACTTCACAACTTACCACCCAGGGATTTTCCCAATAGTTACAATGAATATGATACTTTCCTAAAGCAATACTCAAAGGTTGACAAGGAGAAAAAAAAGAAGAAATTCAATGTTGGTGATACTGTTCGATTTAATAGAACCACCAATATTTTTTAAAAGGGGAATTATTTATGGAGCACTGAACTTTTTAAAGTGTCCAATATCCTGGACACCATACCCATAACTTATCGACTGCGAGACAGCAAGGATGATGATATTCTCGGTGGTTCTTATGAATATGAATAGCAAAAAGTTAGAAACACTAGTGTAAGTTTTCAAAGTGACAATATATTAAATAGACGTACTCACCATTGTAAGAAACAGGTGTTTGTTCGCTGGCTATGATACAACTCAGAATTTGATTCTTGGGTCAGTGCTGAATATATTAACAATACCCAATGATTTCTATGTGACTTTCATGTCCAACGTTTCTGATCCTCTCTACAACGATCTGACTAGAACAAGTGATTTTTGGACGAAACTCTCCCCCTCCATCAAATTCGACGGAAAGTATGAAGTGGCTCTTGTCGACTGTATTCTTAAAAATACCTAACGACATCCTGAGAAAGGATCATAAATATGAAATAAAAATTAGACCCTATGATTGGCCGCCGCCACCAGGTGATCAAGAACAAATTCAAAAAATAAAGTGGTTGGATTATCCATATATTGAATTACCCTAAGATGAACTCACCTGTATGAATGATTTATGTCGTTCTATTAATAAAAGAATTTCCGCTCGTAAAAAGGGAGCTTTTCATTTCAACTATTCAAAGGATGAGGGCAAGATCTACATTAGTTCACCTATTGCCAGTGAAAAGGTTATTCTCAATGATAATCTAAAGGACGTTCTTGGCTTTAAGCTCAATATAATAAATGGTAAAAGTGCCGGAAACACTAATTTCATTTTTGCTGACTACCCACCTGCCTTCTCCACGGACACCTGTATATTTCTCTATGCTTCATTTGTGGAAACATCTCGAGTTGGTAATTCAAACGTTCCCCTCCTACGAGTCCTTGAAAGAAAAACCAATCAAGAACATAGTCATCACTACAATATAAAGCATCTTCAGTATAGTACCGTAAACACTTCCTATTTGGAACTCTGTCAGTTAACACTAAGAACCTAATTGGGTGATCCATTAGCAATTTCAAAAGGTTGTGCTGTGATTACATGCCATTTTCGACCCATCGTTCAAAAACAAGATGTCTAATAAAAAATTGGCATTCTCTTGTCCTGATATTGACTGCTATGTTAATACTCTTGGTCCAAGACAACTGGGCAACGGAATGGACTACTATAAAGGTCGCTCGTCAATGTCTGGCTACGGTCTTGGCAGTTGGTTTGTTAAGCTGTTTCTCTCTTCGCTACCACTGGCTAGAAATATCTTGGACTGGCTGCGATAGATTTTGCAGCCTCTACACTATAGGATTGGGGCTCCGGCAAGGATTTAAAAAAAAGTGCTACGGAAAGTCTTTGGTCTAGCGCATGAACCCTTGGTGAGGCACTAAAAGAGAATGACAAAGGCTTAAAAAGGTCAAGAAACAACACATCACTCATCAGTCTCTACTCAGGACGGAAACAAAAGACATCCCTTTTGTCAAAGAAAAGAAGGAAAAAGCCGACACGTGCTGTAAACAGAAGTCCCAGGAAGAAAATTGTTAGATCGAAACTAGATTTCTTCTCCTAAAATGTCCTACCTACCACATAAGGATTTTCAACCCTCAATCACCGCCTCATTGAATCTATTCAATGCTGAAAATGTCGATGTGAGTGTCAAGCATGGATACTATGAACAATTTTATCCACAACAACCCCTCTCCGACAATATCCACTTTCAAATTTATTCCAATGAAGACTACCTTATGGACATGTCTTCATTACTTATATATTTGCAAATGAAAGTCCGTAAATCCGATAATGCAATGCCAATTCGAGGCGATGAGATATCCTATGAAAATTGTATATTGCATAATTTATTTAGTCAAATCAGCGTCTACATCAATGGCACGCTGGTGAGCACAACCAATACTGTCTCAAATTGTACAAGCTATATGCAATTCATGCTGATGACACCTAAGTCATACAAGGAATTGAGAGACACATCCAATTGATAAGAATATTTTAATGATATTGATAGTACAGATGTACTTAAAAATGCTGAAGCTGGTGAATTAAATCTAGTTGGAAAAATTTATCATGAAATATTTAATATACCCCAATGGCTGCCGCCCAATGTTAAAGTGGATATAAAACTGATGCTTGCACCCTCCAAGTTCATATTGAGAAAGGAACTTGCTGCCAATCCTGATGTAAGTCTCTCCCTCACCTCGGCAATACTTCATGTACGCAAACAACAGGCTATGAGTTCTGTTGCTTTGGCCGTGGAAAAACTGAGACCCAATGGCAACAATATTAAACTTCTTGTCCCCCATACAATCACCAATCAATGTCATATTGCAATGGGCTCACGCACCTTCACCTACTCAACATTTCCCAATGGCGAAATCCCCTCTAAATTGGCTTTGTAATTTATAAAGAGTACCAGTGTACTAGGGTTGTGGACAGAATTCCCATATAAATTCGAGATGTTTGGACTTTCATCTCTTGTGTGCAAAGTAAACAGCATCCCACTCTATAATCTATCATTTGATAAATCCTATAGAACATTGTACGAGTTGACCATGCAAACCCTAGATCATGAGTAGCAACTATTTGAAAATGGTATAACCGAAGATATATTTGCTAAAACACATGGTATCATTGTACTGGATTTGTCGGGTATACAGGATATGAGTATAGTACGTACGGGAAGTGTGCGTTTAGAGTGTACATTTACCGACCCACTGGCAGAGAGTATTGCACTAATCTCACTAAATCAATATGAAACCTATTGGGAAATCACTCCCGAAGGCAGTATTCTATTAGACTTGGCGCCATGAACACCAGTCAAATAATCAATGTATTTAATATTGACCCCTACATGTCCCAGTACAAATCCTATTGTCTGCCCTAGGACGATCTTGGAAAAATTCAAAGTGTCAACAACACCTTGATTATTGTTAATAGCAGTCCGTTGACTGTGCTGACAGGTCATTGGCTGTGCATATTTCAAACAATGAAGACGATTGAATTTTTTGATCCTCTTGGTCTACCCTATACATTCTACACGTCTCACATCAGCAACTATATTGAGAGCAGTGGGAGAACTATTATTCAAAATCGGAAGAGGGTTCAGTATCTAACGATTAAAAGCTGTGGTTTCCATGCGCTACTATATTTTGTGTTCCGATATCGTGGCTATACTTACAAGCAGTTTCTCCTCATTTATGTTGGCAATCCCCGCCTGAATGACTTTCTTCTGGAAAATATCATCTCAGACCTATATAGTATTGATTTCAGTGGCCCTAAGAGTAAAGTGCTTAAAAAATGTTTGTGAATTTGTTTATTAATAAAATGTATATATATATACAACAATGTCTTTAAATCTTCACTTTTAGATTTCTTCATCTTCGATGTATAGGCAACTATCGTGAACCACTAATGCCGATAAATATTTTGGATTCACTGTATATTGATCTTGATTGACTGCAAAGTCAGGGTCACATTTTCTACGTTATAATGTAACTTCACTATTGTCATATATTTTTGTATAGTAAATGATATTATTTGCATTCATATTATGAATTTCAAGAGTTTCAATCAGTCTATTTTAAGCAATATCACATACAATGTTTTCAAATGGTGAATCACATTCCGTCACAGCCAAATAAAAATCACTTGGTTTATAGTCATAGTAGGTGGTGCCATCACAACGATGACGTAGAAACCAAATTGTCTTGTTACCCCGACAGTTGAATCGTAAACCAGATTCCTCTTCCCAGAATAATCTAAATCAGCGACGATACCAATCTCGTAGAAATAAACTAAAATCACGTTTAGGATTCTTTCCAATCATAGCGGGGTAAGTATTCTCCCACTGATCACATTTATCGTAGTGACAATTGGAGCACAGGTGTCCTCTAGGATGTGAGTCACACACCTCCTCAAGACATGAATTACATCCTTTAATTTGTACTGCATAGCCTCTATGTAATTTACAAGGATTACATAATTTACACTTTTCACTATAGTCATCAATAATTGTACAATTCTCACATTGATTCCAACTGCCAAGAGTGTACATGCACAATGGACATATATAGAACATTTTTCGGTTTCCGATGTCAACTCACTCACAGCTAAAACGAAACTGATCCTCTTCGTTCGATAAATTCAATGAGAGGGAAATGGTGGGAGAGAGGAGTAGCTCTGTAACGTTACCTCTTTCGAATGATGGGGGAGCCATCTACATTGAATCCATTGGCAATATTTTCAAAAGTATATCCACAATATGATTCTGCCGTGTCGTGATTAATAGCTAACTAACGTGGCTATATTCCTTTTAACCACATTTTAAAAGCGCCTGGCACGTATCCAATGGGGGGGAATAAGGCCTTCCTAAAAATTCAAGTTGGCCCTCGTCAATATTAAATCCTGTAGGGAAGTTGCACCCCGTGACAATAAAAATCCAAACTAAAATTCTTTTCCCCAAGAACTCCATTTGATCTCATTCTCTCTGTCTCAAATTTATTCATTTTTCAATCCTTTCACTCTGAGCGCCAACTCTAGACTGACCCTGATTCGTTAGCCCTAACCACTTCCCCTCGATTACGCAATCAAGTTCCGAGAAATCCATTTCCCCTTCGATTACGCAATCAAGTTCTCGGAAATTCACTTCCCCTTCGATTACACAATCAAGTTCTCGGAAATTCACTTCCCCCTCGAGTCCCAGATCAATAACATTGTTCCCGTTAGAATTCAATGCGCATGTGCAACCTTCGCCCCAGAGTTATTACACATAGAAACATCAAATAAATCGACCTTGGAAAAAGAGGTCATTGACCCCATTAACCACGTGTTCTCCCTAGAGAGGCTATGCCCTTATTTGGGGTGCAAAAAAAGTTGTAGGTGGCAGCAGGGTTGGGTGACACGATCAATAGGGTCACCTCTACTCTAGTCCCCTCCCCCAAAAGCTTTTCTTCCCTAAATTCATCCGATAAAAAATTTTCAATCAAGCAACAATACACAAGGAACTTACAAGAATGTTAGTTTTATACTATTGTACATATTTTGTATGAATTTATCTTCTTATACGGGATCCCAGCAAAGTGAAATAGTACTTTTCAGAGGCAATGTTTTTTCAGAGGCACTTCATATGGAAAAGATGGTAGCATAAACTTCGGAGGGGGCTCATTCGATTGTAAATCGAAAATTCTAGTTGTTGCTTGTTGCTTGATCAGACCTAACCACGGTAACGAAGCATTGCTGGTATCATTAAGACTTTAATGCCAATTTTTCCACAATTTTTTAAGGGCAGGTTATAATTTTAAACCCAGTAATTATTGTGATGAAAAACTTGATATTTACAATTTGGTTTTGGTCTTATGAGTTTGTTATTTTAGTCACATGATGAAAGTAAAGAGTGATATTAAGTCATAATACAAACACAAACTGTTCCTTTTATGAGGGGATCCAGCACCTCCCACATCCCTTGCTTCACACTAAAGTTTTATAGTGCTTTAGTGAGAGTATTTATTAGTTCAACAAATGTAATGAATTAGTAATATTGTCTTATATACCGATCGCCTTTAAAACATTTGAACTGAAAATTGTGTTTTTAAAAGAAACAGGCTTTCCTATTATTGAGGCATTGTGATTTTAGTCGTTTGTGTTGGAGCAGTTGCTTTTAAGGGATTGGGGACAAAAAAAATAGCATAAAAAGAAGAGTATTATAATTAACTATAGCAGTAAGGAGTATTTGAAGACAATTTTCATGTACAACGGTGTTTCAGCATAAATAAGATAAGATAGATAAGACAAAAAAACACAAAAACAGAAAAAACTGGCAAACAATGTCAAAACCACAGTATCAGAATGGCAAATCATTTTTTAGTCAAAATTATCAAGCTGCAAAAAAAAAATTCTTGCCAAGGCTGATAAATAAATTAGTCATGATAATCATCTTTAGTCTTAGCATAATTGGTAACTGCAACTAGTCTTAGTTTTAATATTTTTATGGTGTAATGGGCTAAAAATAGACATCCTCAAATGCCCCTTAATATGATGTCAAACAAATTTAGAGTCTGTTCATGTCTCTCAGCAAATAAAATGTGGGACTCTGTGCTGCATTCAAAAACCATTTAGTCTTCTTCTTTGCTGCTGAAACGAAGATATTGGCAATACTATCAAACTTATAAGAAGTTGGATCTTGGGCGATTTAAGATGGAAGATTATGGCTGTGCTAACAACTGCAGTCTGGCAAAGAGCGAACCATGGTCCATAGTAACCAAAAGTTCAAAAACGTATTCAAAGACAAACTGTCTAGTGAGAAAAAATCGTCATTTGTGGCTGATTTACGGATGGTAATTTTTTCAATTAATCTTTCTGAAAAAGAGCACGAAACCCCTCGAATTAACGTGGGGTCAAAACGAGAAGCACAACATTGGAATCGCCATTTTCAAAAACCATGAACAAGAAGCTTACAGCCTTACAACTTACAGAAAACCATGAACAAGAAACAAAGAAAATATCCTTTTTGCATGGCTAGCACTGCTGTGCCCACTTTTTTTCTTCGTCGCTAACGAAGAACTGGAGCATCATAGAGAGATGTTTAAAGACTCATTTAACCGCTAATTTTTATATTTAGTCTTTTTTTTAATTTGACTCGATAACGCCGCCATAATATATCATATGGCACCCAAATAGTAAAAGGTGCGTGCCATTTCCGGAACTGAAAGGCTGGGTGGGGCAATGGAACATCAGAAAGAGCTGTTTAAAGAGTCATTTAAAATCTCATTAGTATATCTAATAGATTTTTGTGACTTACACTTGATAACGTCATCATAGAGTAGCACCCAGAAACTTTAGGTACCATTTCTAGAATTGAAAAGCTGGTAAGAACCAAAGAGTGCTATGAGCTCCATGGTTGAAAACCCCAATCCTGAGGCTTACATTCCCCACCCATCCCTTCTATATTCCCCCTCCCAGCCCCCTTAATGTTATTCATAAATTGATTACGGACTAACAGAACGAGAAGGCTACCGTAACTTGATAGAGAGATGTTTGAGGCTCGTTTTAAAATGATTTTTGTAACTAATCGCTTTTTATAAATTTAACTTGATGATACCATCAGAAAGTGTCATATGGCACCCAAAATTGTACTTTTTTCACAAGTAATGAAAATACCAAGAGAACCTTCTATTGAAAAAACTTCAAAAAATCTAAAAAAAGCCTGCCTATTACAAACGAAAATTTAAATCTACTATGTCAAACCCCCTGAAAAAAGGGGTCCGTGCGGTATTTTGTTAGTGTATTAACAGGGTTAACGAACGCTACAACGATTCATTAAGGAAGAAAAACTATATTTAGATTTACACTTTTAACTTTAGTATAGTTATATATTTGGTTGTTCATAAATAATGGGGGAAAATGAAAATTAGACTTCTTAAATCTGGCTGACGAACCGAGTCATTCCTCATTCTTAACCAGAAACAGAAGATGAAAATCAAGTTTCAATCTCGAGCGGGAAATTGACTTAACAATTTGTCAAAGTTGACAACGAATAATTATTCATGGTCAGGGCTAATGAAACACTTGAGATAATAAGGGAAATTTTAACATGGATTTTTGTAATGAAACAAGAAGCATGTACTGGACTAATTGATCGAATGACAACAATTACAGAGCAAGACAACATACTGCAAAATAGAAATTATTCATCAACTTAATCTACTAAAGTAGAAAAGCAAAATAGCCTATAGTAAAGGCCGTACGGCTCCAATGTTTTATTATTATTAATCTAAAAAAAAAATCCACAAAATAAGTTTTTCAAAATAAAGTAAAAAACTCCATTAAACCAAAAATGAACAAAAATAGAATCAAATAATCCAACAAGCATACAACTACCACAAATCAGTATCAATTTATAAATGAAACCCAAAACAAACAGAAATTTAAAAAATACCAGAGTCAAACTCGAAACGAGCAGAAATTAAAATGAGCAGGGTTCTAAACCCCTATGCTCTCTAAAAGTCAGAATATAATTTGTGCTTTACTGAAAAAATTCAAATGAATTTACAGAAAAAAAATGTGTATTGTCAGTTTAATACACATATGCTGAAATTAGTTCCTTAAAATCTTAATTAATTTTTGATTTCTTAAATTTATAAAATGTAAACATTTAAAAGAATTTTTCAGTAAAGTACAAATTATATTCTGGCTCCTAGAAAGCTTAGGGTTTTGAACCCTACTCATACTAATTTTTGCTCGTTTTGAGTTTGAATCTGTTATTTATATTAATTTCTGTTTGTTTTGGGTTTCATTTATTTATTGATGCTAATTTGTGGTAGAAGTATGCTTGTTAGATTATTTGATTCTATTTCTGTTTATTTTTGGTTTAATGGAGTTCTTTACTTTATTTGAAAAACTTTTTTTTAGTTAATTTCTGTTCGTTTTATGTTGACATCTTCTAAAGTTAAACAACCATTCCTTCCATAAGAACCTTAAATACCCTCTGGGCATAACTTACAACCCTTGCCCATAATCTCTGGGTTTTGTTTTCAACCCCAAAAGTCTTGTTATATGATATTTAGACTATTTGAGATAGAATGGCTATCTCAAAATATCTGTTAGATGAATTTCGGGACAATACGATGTGCGTGTGTGTGTGGGGGGGGGGGGGTAGCTGCCCTCCGGTCACTTTGAATATTAAAAAGAGCACTAGAGCGTCTGATTACCAATCCAATGAGTCCCCTCCGAGGTTTATATGACCATGCTTTCTATAAAAACCTTATATGCCCCCAGGGCGTAACTTACAATACTTGCCTTGAGGGCTGGGGGGATTTGTTATACTCATAGACATAATTTCCAGACCTTTCAAATACGTTGAATAAAATGGCTACTCAAATTTTGATTGGAAGTGTTTGGGGAAATGATGCCTGGGGGGGGCATTTCCTCTCTGATCACTTTTGACTAATAAAAAAGGCACTAGTACTCTCAATTTCCAATCGAATGAGCCCTTTTTGAAGCTTCTACGACAAAAATTTCTATAAAAACCTTATACGCTCCAAGGACACACCTTACGACCCTTCTCCTGAGGGCTATGGGGGGAGAGTTGTCATCCTCAAAGACATAATTTACAGACTTCTCAACTACGTTAAACAAAATGGTCATATCAAAATGTTTATTGGAAATGTTTGGGAAATGATGGGCGTGGGCGGGAGGGGTTGATTCTCCCTCCAAGTACTGTCGACTATTAAAAAGGGTAATAGCGAAGTCAACTTCCAATCTAATGAGTCCTTTTTGAAGTTTTTACGACAACGCTTTCTATAAAAACCTTATATGCCCCCCGGGGCATAACTTACAACCTTAGCCTAGGGGGCTGTGGGGGGGGGGAGATTGTCAAACTCAAAGACATAATTTCCAGACCCTTCAACTATGTTTTACAAAATGGCTATACAAGATGACAAAAGGGCACTAGCCCTCTCAATTCCGAATTGAATGATCCCTTTTTGAAAATTCTATGACAACCCTTTCTATAAAACCTCATATGTCCCCAGGACATAACTTGCAACCCTCGCGCTGAGGGCTGTGGGGGTTGTCATCCTCAAAGACGTAAATTCCAGTACTTTTAGCTACGTCGAAAAAAAATGGTCATCTCAAAATTTAAATTGGATGTGTGTGGGGAAATGTTGAACGTGAGAGGGGGTTTAATTGCTCTCCATTCACTTTCGACTTTTAAAAAGAGCGTTAGCCCTTTGAATTTCCATTTAAGTGAGCCCTTTTTGAAGTTTTTACGACAACGCTGTCTATAAAAACACTATATGGCCCCAGGGCACAACTTACAACCCTTGCCCTGCGGGGTGTGAGGGGTTCATCCTCAAAGACATAATTTCCAGAACTTTCAACTACGCTGAACGAAATGGCTATCTCGAAATTCTGATTGGATTTGTTTGGGGAAAAGGTGGACGTGAGAGGAAGGTTAGTTGCCCTTCAATCACTTTCGGCTATTAAAAAGGCAACTAGCCCTTTGAATTTCCAACCGAATGAGCCCTTTTTGAACTTTCTACGACAACACTTTCTATAAAAACCTTATTTTCTCCTAGAAAATAACTTACAACCCCTGCCCTCAGGGTTGTGGGGGGGGTGTTGTCATCCTGAAAGCCTAATTTCCATAACTTTAAACTACGCTGAATAAAATAGTTATCTCAAAATTTTGATTGGATGTGTTTGGGGAAATGGTGGGCAAGAGAGTGGGGTTAGTTGCCCCCCAATAACTTTCTACTATTAAAAAGTGCACTAGCCCTAAAAATTTCCAATCGAATGAGCCCTTTTTGAAGTTTCTACGACAAAACTTTCTAAAAGAAACCTTATATGCCCCCAGAGCATAACTTGCAACCCTTACCCTGAAGGCTGTGGGGGGATGTCATCCTCAAAGACATAATTTCCAGAACTGTCAACTACGTTGAACAAAGTGGCCCTTTCTACGACAGCCCTTTCAATTTCCAATTGAATGAGCCCTTTTTGAAGTTTCTGCGACAATGCTCTCTATAAAAACCTTATATGCCTCCAGGGCATAACTTACAACCCTTGCCCAGAGGGCTACGGGGGGTTGTCATCCTTAAACACCCAATTTCCAAAACTTTAAACTACGTTGAACAAAATGGCTATCTCAAAATTTTGATTGGATGTGTTTGGGGAAATGGTGGGCATGTGAGGGGGATTAGTTCCCCTCCAATTACTTTCGACTATTAAAAATGCCATTAACCCTTTGAATTTCCAATCAAATGAACCTTTTTTGAAGTTTCTACGACAACGCTTTCTATAAAAACCTTATATGCCCCCTGGGTATAAATTACAACCCTTACCCTTAGGGCTCTGGGGAAGTGTCCTCCTCAAAGAAATAATTTCCAGGTCTTTAAACTACGTTGAACAAAATGGCTATCTCAAATTGTTGATTGGATGTGTTTGGGGAAATGGTGGAAGTGGAAGGGATGTTAGTTGCATTGCAATCACTTTTGGCTATTAAAAGGAAAGCTCTTCCAATTTCCCATTGAATGAGCCCTTTTTCAAGTTCCTACGACAACTCTTTCGATACAAAGTGCCCTGGTCTAAAACCGAAAAAAAAAACAAATAAATAAATAATACATTGTGCCAGCATCGTTCTTTACTTAGGCAGCGCAATTGCGCTGCATATGATTTTTTCCCCAGAGCAACTTCATATGGAAGGGGTCGTCGTATAAACTTTAAAGTGGGCTCATTCGATTGAAAATCGAGAGTTCTAGTGCCCTTTTTAAGAGTCAAAAGTGATCAGAGGGCAACTAGCCTCCCCCGTCCCCACACCCTCCAAATATATCTTAGTACTTTTGAGGTACCGATTTTGTTAAAAATAATTCAAAGATCATATAATAAAAACTCCGGGTTCGACATAAGCCCCCAGACTTATAGAAGGGATGCTCGTAGAAAGTTCAGAGAGGGTTCATTTGATTGGAAATTAAAAGTTTTAGTTCACTTTTTTAGGCTCAAAAGAGATCGGAGGGCAATTAGCCCTCCTCCCTCACGTCCTTTTCCCCCAATTGCATCAGATAAAATTTTGAGATATCCATTTTGTTAAAAATAATTCAAAGGTCAGATAACAAAACAATGACGTCGACAAAACCTCCCCCCCCAGGGCCCGGGGAGAGGCGTTGTAAGTTAAGCCCTGGGGGCATATAAGGTTCTTATGGAAGGGATGCTCGTAGAAACTTCAAAAAGGGCTCATTTGATTCGAAATTGAAAGTTCTAGTTCACTTTTTTATGTCAAAAGTGATCATACGGCAGCTAAGCCTTCCCCCGCCCTTTCCCCCAAGTGTATCAGATAAAATTTTTAGAAAGACATTTTGTTAAAAATAGTTCAAAGTTCATATAAAAAAAACTCCGGTGTCAACACAGCCCCCCAGGGCCCGGTGGCAGGCATAGTAAGTTATTCCCTGGGGTTATATATGGTTGTTATGGAAGGGAAGCTCGTATAAACTTTACAGATGGCTCATTGGATTGGAAATTAAAAGTTTTAACTCGGTTTTTAAGAGTCAAAAATTACCAGAGGGCATCTACCCCCCCTCTCCCATGCCATTTTATCCCCAAATACACCAGACACAAATTTCGAGATGGTTCATTGATTTTGAAAAATGGTTCAAGGGTCAGATAACAAAATTTCTTTTCTCGACACAACCCCCCAGGTCCTGGGGGCAGGCGTTGTAAGTTATGCCCTGGGGATATATATGGTTCTTATGGAAGGGATGTTTGTATATACCTTAGAGACGGCTCATTTGTTTGAAAAGTGATAGTTCTTGTTTATGTTCTAAGAGTCAAAAGAGATCAGATGGCAACTAGCCCCCCCTCCGCCCTTTTCTCCCAAATTCATCAGGTAGAAATTTTGAGATAACTATTTTGTTAAAAATAGTTAAAAGGTCAGATCATGAGAATTGTGGTGTCATCAACACAATCCCCCAGGGCCTGGTGGATGTCGTTGTAAGGTATGCCCCTGGGGTATATATGGCTCTTACAGAAGGGATGCTCGTATAAACTTCAGAGAGGGCTAGTTTGATTGGAAATTGATAGTTTTAGTTCAATTTTTAAGAATTAAAGAGAGCCAAGGCAACTAGCCCGCCCCCCCCCCACGCCCTTTTCCCCAAACCCATCCGAGAAAAATTTTTAAATAGCCATTTTTTTGAAAAAATAGTTCAAATATTAGATAACAAAAACACCGGTGTCGACATAAACCCCCAGAGCCCGGGGGCAGGCGTTGTAAGTTACGCCCTGGGGGCATATATGGGTCTTACAGGAGGGGTGCTCACATAAACTTCAGAGAAGGGTCATTTGATTGGAAATTGAAAGTTGTAGTTCACTTTTTAATAGTCAAAAGGGATCGAAGGGCAGCTAGCACCCCCCCCCCCGACCTTTTCCATTAATTGTATCCGATCAAAATTTTGAGATCTTTATTTTGTAGGAAATAGTTCAAGGGTCAGATAACAAAATTTCCTGTGTCGAAAACAACCCCCCAGGGCCAAGGGACAGGCGTTGCAAGTGATGCCATGGGGGTGGTTATGGTTCTTATGAAAGGGATACTCGTATAAACTTCAGAGAGAGCTTATTTGATTGAAACGTGAAAGTTCTAGTTCACTTTAAGAGTCAAAAGATATCGGACGGCAACTAGCCCCCCCTCCACACCCTTTTCCCCCAAAATGCATCAAATAAATGTATTTAGACAGCCATTTTGATAAAAACAGCTAAAAGGTTAGATAAAAGAAACTCTGGTGTCGATAAAACCCCCCAGGCCTCAGGGGCAGGTGTTATAAGTTATGCCCTAGGGGCATATATAGTTCTTATGAAAGGGATTCTCGTATATACTTCAGAGAGGGCTACTTTGTGTGAAAGTTTTTGTTCACTTTTTAACAGTCAAAAGAGATTGGAGGGCAACTAGACCCCCCCCCCCTCCACATCCTTTTCCCCAGTGTATCACGTAAAAATTGTGATATAGCTATTTTGTTAAAAATACCTTAAAGGTGAGATAACAAAAACTCTGGTGTAGACACAATCCCCCATGGCCCGGGGGAAGTCATTGTAAGTTATGCCCTGGGGGGCATATATGTCTCTTATAGAATGGATGCTCGTATAAACTTCAGACACAGCTCATTTGACTGGAAATTCAAAGTTTTAGTTCACTTTTTAAGAATCAAAACGGATCCAAGGGCAACTTGCCCCCCCCTTCCCCAAGCCCCATTCCCCCAAACCCATCCAATAAAAATTTTGAGATAAACATTAAAAAAAAAATTGTTGAAACATCTGATAACAAAAAGTCCGGTGTTAACATAAGCCCCGAGGGCCCGAGGGCAGGCGTTGAAATAATGCCCTGGAGGCATATATGGTTCTTATGGAAGGGATGCTCGTATAAACTTCAGAGAGTGGTCATTTGATTCGACATTGAAATTTCTAGTTCACTTTTTAAGAGTCAAAAGTGATCGGAGGGCAGTTAGCCTTCTTCTCCCACGCCCTTTTTTCCCAAAGTGCATCAGAACAAAATTTGGATATAGCCATTTTGTCAAAAATTGTTCAAAGTTCAGATAATAAAAAATTTCGGCGTTGACACAACCCCCCGGGCCAGGGGGTAGGCGTTGTAAATTATGCCATGGGGTCAAATATGGTTCTTATAGAAGGGATGTGCGTATAAATCTTAAAGAGGGCTTATTTGATTGGAAATTAAAAGTTCTAGTTCACTTTTTCAGAATCAAAAGGGATCGGAGGGAAACTGCCCCCCCCCCCTCCACGCCTTTTCCCCAAAACCATCCCATAAACACTTTGAGACTGTCATTTTGTTAAAAAAAAAAGTTCAAATATCAGACATTAAAACTCCTGGGTCGACACAACCCCCTAGGACCCGGAGACGAGTGTTGTAAGTTGTGCCCTGGGGGAATATATGGTTCTTATAGAAGGGATACTCTTCAGAATTCCTTCAGAAAGGGCTCATTTGGTTCAAAATTGAAAGTTCTAGTTTACTTTTATTGAGTCAGAAGAGAGCGAAGGGCAATTAGCCCCCCCCCCTCCACGCCCTTTTTTCTCAAAACCCATCCGATAAAAAATTTGAGATAGCCATTTAATTAAAAATAGTCAAAACATCAGATAATAAAAACTCTGAGGTTGGCACAAACCCCCAGAGCCCGGGGGCAAGTGTTTTAAGTTATGCCCCGGGATATATAAGGTTTTTATCTAAGGAGAGGTCGTATAATTTTCAGAAGTGGTTCATTTTATTGGAAATTGAAAGTTATTGTTTCTTTTTTATGAGTCAAAAGGGATCAAAGGGCATCTACCCCCCCCCCCACACATGCTGTTTTTTTCAAATGCATCCGATCAAAATTCTGAGATTGCCCGTTTGTTTGAAGTAGTCCAAGTTCAGATAACAAAAATCTCGGGGTCAACATACCCCCCAGAACCTGGGGGAGGGACTGTAACTTATGCTGCGGGGGCATATAAGATTTTAATGGAAGAGGTGGTTGTACAAACTTTGGAGGGTACTCAAACGAGATAACTCCTAGCATCAAATACGACCCCCTAATATCCTCACATTTGCAGTCCAAATGGGAATCTTCAGAATCGAAAGTGATCAGAAAGTAACAAGCCTTCCCTCCCCTTGTGCCTTTTCCCCCCAAATACATCTTTTCAAAATTTTGAAAAAGTCATTTTGTCCATAATAGTCCAAAATTCAAATTACTATAACTTAAGGGTTGAGAAATCCTCCATAGCCCTGGGGCAAGGATTTTAACTTATGTAAGTTGCCTATTATTAGAATATAAGGTTTTTCTAGAAGGGTGGTTGTATTAACTTTGGAGTGGGCTCATTTGATCGGAAATCGAAACTTTTCTTTTTTAAGAGTCAAAAGTCATCAATAGGCCACTAGCCCACGCCCCATTTTTTCAAAGGGTATCTGGTCAGAATTTTGAGATTGCCATTTTATTCAAGAAAGTTCAAAGGCCAAATAACTATGCTTCCGGGGTTGTATCTCCCCCGCCCCTTACCCTGGGGAAATGGCTCTGAGTTACGGAACTTGCTTATTGTTACTTTGACCCTTTTTTTTAGTTCAATGCTTGGTTTTAGTGATTTACGTGACAACTTCGATTTACGGTGTAAGGGTTATAAGTTATGCAAGCTGCTTATTGTTACTTTGATACCTTGGTTACTTTCATGCTTTATTTACTTTGTTTTTTTTTTACATTGATATTGTTACTTTGATACTAGTTTTGATACTTTGATGAATATTTGATGTTGAAAAAAAAAGTTTCATTTTGAAATAAGGCTATTTTAAAAACTTGAAACTTTTTGAAATAAAAAACGAACAAAACTTAATTAAAAGAAACTTTCCGAAAAAGAAATTTTTAGAATAAAATTAAAGGCCATTTTAAACTTAAGACCAACAAATACAAATAGCTGTTAAAATTCAAACTCAAAAACGACCAGAAATTACTATTAAAGAATAAATGAAACCCAAAACGGACAGAAACTAAATAAACAATCATAGCAAAAAACATACAACAAGTAGTAATAGAAATGAATAAATAGATCTTAAAGCGAGTAATGCTTAGATTGAATATGAATATCAAGCTTAAAACAAAAAAAATATTTTCCTATTGAAGCATAAATGAAACAAAAAACGAACAGAAATTAAATAAACAATCAATGCAAACAAACATACAAGTAATAACATAAATGAATAAATAAATCTTAAAGCGAATAATGCTTAAATTAAATATGCAAATGAAGCTTAAAACTAAAAATTATTTTACTATGTAAGTATAAATGAAACCTAAAACGAACAGAAATTGAATAAACAATCAGTGCAAACATACATACAATAGATACTAATATAAATGAATAAATAAATCTTAAAAGGAGTGAAACTTGAATTGAATATGCAAATGAAGCTTTAAACGAACAGAAATAACTACAAACAAGAGTTTGGGTATCGCCCCCTTCTCTCACTGAAAAATTCTAAAACTTACTGCGTCATTGGCGCTTTATTTAAAACTATATGCGTCTTGGACAGTCTTGGAATGTATAAACAACATCAAATTGAATATTTGATATATAATGATAATAATTGTTGAAAGATCAATCCGCTCAAGATTTTTTTACTGTAATTTTTACTTTCATTTTCAATGCTTGAAGAACTGGAAAAGAAAATATTTGTAATATAATTTGTTTTCAGTGAAGCGCCAATGACGCAGTAGGCTTTAGGTTTTTACAGCTAAGAAAGTGGGCAGTATTCAAACTCTTGTTTGTAGTGGAACTATATTCGTCTTGAACAATCTTAGAAAGAAGTAATAAATTAAACTGAATATTTGAGGTATAATGATATTTATTGCTGAAAGCTCATCAGTTCAAAATTTTACTGTAATCTTAATATTTTTTTCAATATTAAGTAAAAAAAAACATTTGTAATATAATTCGTTTTCAGTAAAGTGCTAATGACGCAGTAGGTTTTGAACTTTTGCAGTGAGAGTAGTGCAGTGTTTGTAATTATTTTTGTTCGTTTCAAGCTTGATTTGCATATTCAGTTTAAGTTTCACTCCTTTTAAGATTTATTTATTCATTTATATTAGAATCTATTGCATGTTTGTTTGCATTGATTTTTTATTTAATTTCTGTTTGTTTTAGGTTTCATTTATACTTCAATAGCAAAATAATTTTTTTTTTCGTTTTCAGCTTGATTTGCATATTCAATTTAAGCATTACTCACTTTAAGATGTATCTATTCATTTATATTATTACTTGTTGTATGTCTTTTTGCTATGACTTTTTATTTAATTTCTGTTCGTTTTGGTTTTCACTTATTCTTTACTAGTATTTCTGGTCATTTTGGGATTGAATTTTGACAGGTATTTGTATCTGCTGATCTTAAGTTTATCATGGCCTTTACTTTTATAGCGACGAAGACCACACTGCCTTTCCATCATAAACAACAAGCAGAACAATAGGGATTTCTTTTTTTTTATATAAGACAGTGGAACGCAACTTTAAATGAATATTTCGACCCTATATCCTAGGGCCGTCCTCATCAAAACAAATGAAGAAAAAACGAATATAAAAGAACTCACATTAAAATACAATCATTAAAACTGAAATATTTTCAAAACAGCCCTAGCATCATTACTTCAAGGAAGTTCAACCAGGACTGGTACATTAAAACGAAGTGAAAAAGACATTTCTTTCAAATGGAATAAAAAACATTTACAAACAAGCTCATAAAGCTAATCTTGTCTTTTTGGCAGCCTGCCTAGAGGGTCTATCCTTAACAGGTTGAGTGGAATTCTTTACTGGTTTTTTGATATAATTAGTTAAATCATTTCTAATTAAATTTATTTATAAGGTATTGAGCGAATATTCCCCCAAATCCCTATTTAAAGGATTATTACTATTTATTTTGATTTTAATTTAAATTGCCTCTATAGCAACCTGTTTTATGCCTAAGTAATTGCTAATAAGGGAAGTTTCTTCAAAAAGTATTTTATGGCTAGGATTATCATAGATATGACTGCTTAAAGCAGAATCAAAAGAAATATTTGCACTATTAGAATTTAAAACTTTAGTTTTGTCATCTTTGGGTTGTTGTAGGCGTTTTTTCTAAATTTTGATGGGTTCTACCAACATAAAAATTGCCACAGCCACATGGTATTTGATAAATCCCTCTTTGGTGAGTAACTGGGGTTATATCTTTACCAGAGTTTAAGAGATTCATGATTTTAAAATTATTTGTAAATACTACATAAAAATTATTTTGTGTGCAATCTTTTTTAAAACTTGTAATGACTTTTGGAATATATGGACGCTAAATTATATTTGAGGGCTTGGCGGGAACTTCACATGATAAAAGACCCTTGATTTTATGGGAGTGTCTTGTCAATCTTCGGCTAATTGTATTATTAATAAAGACAGTAGGATAACCGTTTCAAAAAAGTATGTCTTTAATAAAATTTAGTTCATCTGTGATGTGAGATTCAGATCAAATGTTTAGGGTACGATCTACAAGAGAGGTAACAACAGCTCTTTTAACTTGTGGGGGTTGATGGGATTTAAAATGTAGATATTTGTTGTTTCGTGTCGGTTTTCTGTAAATTGTAAAATCCATTTTATCAATGGCACGAATAATTAATACATCCAGAAACGGTGATTTATTTGCATTTTCAATTTCTAAGGTAAATTGTAGGTTTTGGTCATATGTATTTAAGGTGATCTAGAAAGCCCCTAAGTTCATTTTCCCCATAGTTCCAGAGCGATATTGCATCATCGATGTAACGACCCCAATAGACATGTTTAAAAAAATATGAATTTAAGGCCCAATTTTCAAGGTGTTCTACATAAATATTCGCTAATAACCCAGATAGCTTAAAGAGCTTCTTTGTAAATGATTTTTATTCCATTTGAATGAACTGTCTTTTTTCACTTCGTTTTAATGTACCGGTCCTGGTTGAACTTCCTCGAAGTAATGATGCTAGGGCTGTTTTGAAAATATTTCAGTGTTAAACATTGGATTTTAATGTGAGTTCTTTTATATTTGTTTTTTTTACATTTGTTTTGCTGAGGATGACCCTTGGATATAGGGTCGAAATATTCATTTAAAGTTGGGTTCCACTGTCTTATATTATAAAATTCCCCCTATTGTTCTACTTATTGTTTATGCCTTTACTTTTCTTTGAAAAATTTCTTTTACGGAGAGTTTTTAAAATTGATGCATAGAAAAAATGACGCTTGTAGGGCAAAGATACTTTTTTTTTATCCTTGCCTCAACTAGAAAAATGTTAGTGGTTTGCCCTAAGAAACATTCCTGTAACCCCCTTGCTTAAAGCTACCAATACTTTGGATACACTCCGTTTATTTTGGACTCTAAATCATTCAAAGAAAGACATTTTGTGTTCTTCTAGTTTATTATGGAATCCTGAATTGTTTTCAATATTCAGAAAATCTAACACGTAGGCAATAAATATTGCCACAAGGTTTTGAGCCAGAACGTAATTTTGGTCTTATTTCTCCGAAAACTTCACCTATATTGACTTAGACGAGTATGTTAAAGACCTAAAAAATTAAATCAGTTGGATTTTTGAAAGCTATTAAATAAAAAAAAAACAAGTTTTTTTAACTGAAAGTAAGGAGCGACATTAAAACTTAAAACGAACAGAAATTATTCCGCATATGAAAGAGGCTGTCCCCTCCTCAATACCTCGCTCTTTTCGCTAAAGTTTTTTATTGTTTTAAAAAATAAAGTTGTGTGACAGATTCAAACTTTAGCGTAAAGAGCGAGCTATTGAGGAGGGGACAGCTCCTTTCATATACGGAATAATTTCTGTTCGCTTTAAGTTTTAACGTCGTTCCTTACTTTCAGTTAAAAAAACTTGTTTTTTTATTTAATTTCTGAACGTTTTTGAATTAATGCAGCTTTGATTTCGGCTCACCGTACATGAATAATCAAAAAGAAATTTGCATATTAATTTTACTTTTTTGGCTAAATGGCTTTCTCGAAATATTATTCTGACGTAACTTACAAATTAACTTACGTAACGAATTTCTATATTCGTATGTTTTATTACGTATATTAGGGAGTTTTCCCCCTAGTCGATACCTTGCTCTTTATGCTCAAGGTCGAGTTTTGTTCCAGTCACAAACCCCTGAATCACAAAGGCCAGGAAATTAGAATAGATAGTCCTTTTGCAAGTACTAAAAAAAACTTTAGCGGAAAGGGCGAGGTATTGACTTGGGGACGAGCCCCCTCATATGCGTAATGATGTCTGTTTCTTTTAAGTTTTAATGTTGCTCCTTACTTTAAGTTGAAAAACTTGTTTTTTTTATTCAATTTCTGATCGTTTTTTAAATAATGCTGGGAAATCCGGCGCCCCCTTAATAGAAATGTCACTTCCCCAAGAAAACCTCCTCCATGCAGGGATCCTCCGCTGTAAACCCCCTCCTCCGACCCTCCCTCCATCAGAAAAAATCCCTCCTGAAACGTCTTTATAATTCCCATTAACCAATACTATATGTAAACAATGGGCAAAGTTCATAACTTGCAGCCCTTCCGTTGAGAACTGTGGGGGATAAAGTCATCCTCAAATACATGGTTTTTAGATTTTTAGACTATGTTGAACAAAATGGCTATCTCCCAGTTGTGATCGGGTTATTTCGGGGCAAACATCAGTATGGCATGGGGTCTAGTTGCCCTCTAATTTTTTTGGTCACTTAAAAAGGCCACTAGAACTTTTAATTTCCGTACAAATGAGCCCTCTTACGATATTCTAGGACCACAGGATCGATACGATCACCCCTGGGAAAATAATAAAAAAAAACTAACAAAAAAACAAACAAATAAACACGCATCCGTGATTTTTCTTCTGACAAAAAATATAAAATTCCAGATTTTTGCATATAGGAGCTTGAAACCTCCGCAGTAGGGTTTTCTGATACGCTGAATCCGATGGTGGGATTTTCATTAAAGTTCTATGACTGTTTGAGGGTGTTTCACCTATTTTTCGAAAATAAGGCAAATTTTCTCAGGCGAGTAATTTTTGATGGGTAAAACTAAACTTATGAAACTTACATATTTGAAATTAGCATGAAAATCTGATTCTATTGATGTATCTATGGGTATCAAAATTCCGGTTTTTAGAGTTTCGGTTACTATTGAGCCGGGTCGCTCCTTACTTACAGTTCGTTATATCGACTGTTTGATCAAAGAATTGACAGCCCACCTTACAACTACAAGAACACTAGGTTTCCGTATTAATCGCGCCGACTATGATGGAACGTTGAAAACTTCAATACCCTCCACGAGAAGGATACAAACTTTACAAGAACTGATTTAAGCTTGATAATAAATTTCTTTAATTACAGCTTTGCCCCTTTAGGAGACAAGGGTAATTAAATTCCTTTGTATTATATTCCTTTAATTGCTAGATATATAAACAGGGTTGCACAAGTACTCAGGAACACAAATGCAGAAGAAAAGTCAGATATTCACAATAATGTACGGCATTTAAAAAATAAACTATTAACTTATACAATAACATCAGATCAAAGAACGTATAAAAAAAGTCACATACTATAAATTCAGATTTAATCAGGTAATCGGTAGGAAATGAAATTAGATCGCTGAAAATAAACAACTTGGGACATACGGAATGAATATTTTGTAAAAGATCATGAAATGCTATATCTCCATTTTTTCTTTCTATTTCTCCAGCACTAGTGGGGCCTCAAAATATTGTTGGAAATACATGAAAACTAAAATACGAATAATGACTCAAGGAAAATAGTTTAAAAAGGCAGAAAATAACAAAAAAAAATATTCAAGTCCTTGTGATGGTTTAAACAACAATTTTTTTTTCTAGTTTTGAAACCCAATACTCACCTTGGAATACTGTGGTATAAACTCGTTCAAATTTTGAAATTCACCATTTTGAAAGTACTGCCTTTTCACAGCACGAACGGTTGCGTCATGTTCGGAATTGTTTCTGATGAATGACAAGAGTGAATTTGGTAATAAATCCTTTTCCAAAAAGGAAGGGTTATCCATCCGTGCCGCATTTTCTATGTGAATAACTGAAAAATAGGAAGACTAATAACTAAAATTACACACACAAAAAAGAAAAGAGATAGCACTAACATGGAAAGGTATATTAGTACACATTGTGGAATTTGACTATGTAATGATAGTGGTTCTGTGAGAGTGACATTCTGCAAAAAAGCTCAGGTGTGATCCATTGGCTTGCGATTAGCTGTCTTTGGTGCAAATGACATATGAAGTTAAATTGGTGCAAATTGAGACTTCTGAAAAAACTAGTATTAAAAACTTTCATGAATTGCAGTAAAAAATTTGTAAAAGTCATAAAGTGCCCCCAATTTTCTTGACTAAAAATTGGGAACAAAATATAGTAATAAGGGTTTTATTTTCCAGAATACTATTACTGATGAAATAATAGCCAGAATGTCCAAAAATAGCTTTCCAGCTATTAAAAATAATAGCCAGAGAACAGTTTTTACAGCCTTGTGCATAAATGGCTTAGTTATTAGGCCCCATATAAAGTCTATAGGATTTTTTTATGAAGTTTACTATGTCCTTGTACTAGTTTTTTTATGTCCGTTATATTTCTCACATCATTCAGCTATATTTCTATCACCTCTGTTCCTAGCATAATTATCGATCCTTTAAAGGAAAACCTGACTTTCAAAAACAAGGAAGAAAAATAAATCAAAGAAAAGAATACTGATGCAATTTTTTGACAGTGATCATAGTGAAGAATAAAGCAGTTCAGAAGCCTAACTTGAAAAAAGAAATTGCTGGCTGCAGATAGGGTATTTAAGATAAATAGGCGTCCAGCAATTAATTTGTGGTTTTCAGTATATATTTCGTGACAAATATGAATAAGAATCAAGCATAGACTGAAACGCAGCTTCACGGAAGATAAACACTTAAATACTAGTTATAAATTGTTGGTAACAAAAAGCTGAATTCTGTGTACATTCACCTAAAGTATGTCAGATCTTGCAGTGACATTTAGCCTACAATTATCCTAAAGCCGAAATTAAAGAAAGTGTAATTTGCTGTCGAAATGTGTAGCAATACACTTTTTTCATAAATACTTCTTAAGTACTTATCCAAAAGCTTAAATAGTACAATGAGTGTTTCTTTTAGGTTTTTGGTGATATCTTTGGAAATCGTGTTTGAATTTGTCGATACTGACTTCTGTATTTAAGTGTCAGATTTGACAATAAAATCAGACTGAAGTTTTTCTAGTTACGTAATTACAAAATGATAGTTCTTCAAAGATATTCTTCACATATCAAAGTTGCTCAATTAAGTGGCTAGAAGATGTAATTTGTGACGAAGTAGTCCTATATTAATCTCTCTGGTTTTACCGCTGAACCTGGTAACGACCAAAGTAAATGAAAATTCACGGAATAATCTGTATCATCATTTGATGTTCCTTTAACAATTAGTATGCAACGACATTGTATCAAATCTAAATCCTCTGAAAGCTGACTAATGCGGTAATTAAGGAGGGCCGGGGGGTGGTTGTCCATGGACACAGCCGTCAAGGGCTTGAGGGGAAGCAAAAATAAGATTTTTTTTGTTTACTTGTTTTGGGGTTGAGCAGTGATAGGGTGGGGGGGATTGTCCCCAGATGCTGAAAACCGTAGCTGCAGCTCTGAAGAAAAGACGTTGGCCGACATTAGAAAGTAAATAAAATGTTTCACGACTTGCATGCCAGATCGTCACTAGATCTGGGACCGCAAGATGTTTGGAGTTCGTCAATCAAACAGTTCGTGGTAACGAACTGTAAGTAAGGAGCGACCCGGCTCAATGGTAACCGAAACTCTAAAAAAAGAAATTTTTATACCAATAGATACATCAAAAGAATCAGATTTTTATGCTGATTTCAAATATATATGTTGGATCAAGTTTAGTCCTACCCATCAAAAGTTACGCGCCTTAGAAAATTTGGATTATTTTCGAAAAAAGGGGGAAAGACCCCCTAAAAATTATAGAACCTTAATGAAAATCATACCATCATATTCAGTGTATCAGAGAACTCTACTGTAGAGGTTTCAAGCTCCTACCTAAAAAAATGTGGAATTTTGCATTTTTTGCCAGAAGAAATATCACGGATGCGTGTTTATTTGTTCGTTTTTTGTTTTTTTTTTCAGGGGTGATCGTATCGACCCAGTGGTCCTAGAATATCGTGGGAGGGCTCATTGAAATGTAAATTAAAAGTTGTACTGCCCTTTTTAAGTGACCAAAAAATGGATGGCAACTAGGCCCCCTCCCACGCTCATTTTTTCCCAAAGTCATCCAATCAAAATTTTGAAATAGCCATTTGTTCAGCATGTTCGAAAATATGATAATTATGTCTTTTAGGATGACTTAATCCCCCGAAGTCCCGGGGGGGTGGGCTGAAGGTTATAAACTTTACCCAATTTTAACATATTGTTTTGGTTATTGGGAAGTATACAGAGGTTTTCAGGGGGGAGGGGGTTTTTTAGGTGGGGGGGAGTCAGGGCTTATATGGGGGGATCTTTCCGCGAAGGAAGTGTTCATGGGGGAAGGGACATTGCGATGAAGGAGGCGCCGGATTTCCCATCATTATTAAAGAAAAACATTATAAATTAAATAAAAAAAAGTTTATCAACTGAAAGTAACGAGCAACATCAAAACTTAAAACGAACAAAAAATATTACGTATATAATTGGGTTCACCCCTTAGTCAATACCTCGCTCTTTAAGCCAAAGATTTTTTAGTGCTTTCATAAGAGCTATTCATTCTAATTAACGGCTGTTGTGATTAAGGGGTCATTTTTAAAGAATATCAAAACCTGCATTAATTCAAAAACGTTCAAAAATTAAATAAAAAAAAACAAGTATTTTTAACTGAAAGTAAGGAACGACGTTAAAACTTAAAACGAACAGAAATTATTCCGTATCTGAAAGATACTTTCCCCTCCTCAACGCCTCGCTCTTTACGCTAAAGTTTGACTTTTTCACAACTCAATTTTTTTAAACAATAAAAACTTTAGCGTAAAGAGCGAGGCGTTGAGGAGGGGACAGCCCCTTTCAGATACGGAACAATTTCTGTTCGTTTTAAGTTTTAACGTCGTTCCTTACTTTTAGTTAAAAAAAACTTGTTTCTTTTTATTTTTACCAACAAACTTATCTACCCTCCTCATCGCTGTCTAATATTACATGTTATAAATACAAAATCATTATAATCATGAAGTTCTAGCTTATAAAACCTAAGTGGTAAATAGCATTACTGAAAAAAATGAGATAACTCTTCAACAGTAGTCTAGAATCCTTGCATTGAAATTCTGCTGTTTGAGAATCGTAGGGATGAATCAAAAGACAGCAAAGGTAAAAAAAAGTTTAAAAATCAAGTTTTACTTTAATTGAGTTTCAGAAAGAGTGGAACTGTATTTTGTCTATAAATGGAAAACTGTAAGTGAAACTTTTATTGTTTAAAACGTATTTTAATCATTTTCTTCTAATTATTACATTGCAAAGTACAAAAATTACTGTTGGATAAAACCATGAATCTTGAATTAACGATATTCCCAGGAATGAATATCATTACATATTATGGATTCAGTTTATTTTCATTAGTTCTTTGCCGTCATCTTGATTATTATAGTGATTTATTTTTTCTTTTTGTCGACGTTTTGAAAAATTAAAGAACACTATCAAAATACATATACTTTTCAATAAAACGCAAATGAAGCAATAGGCTTTAGAAGGGTTACGACGGAGGAGGTAATAGCCAAATTCCTGTTTATATTAATTTTCGTTGGTTTTAACTTTGACTTGAGAATTCATCTTATTTACACTTGTTTTAAGTTTCGTTTATTTATTTATATGAGTATCTCATAATTTTATGTTTAACTTTATTATTTATTTTAATTTCTGTTCGTTTGGGTGACATGTATGTTGGTCAGTAATTTGTAATCGTTTTAAGTTGGAATTATTTTAGGACTTTACTTCTGTTCGTCTTTTCCTTTAATTTTGACTCTTTTGCTTTTCTTAAAAAGCTTTTGTTTCGGAAAGTTAAAAAAAAATTATACCGAAAATGAAGGTTTAAGAACCCATTGGAGGATTGCCTCAAAAGAAAAAAACCCTTCGATCATAATCTCATCTCCTTGGTAGGAAATCCGCCTGTTCAAAGAGATTCAAATAATATCACCAAGCTCGTGGACCTGCTCAAGAATGTGTATAAATTTGTATAGCAAAAATAACAATTCTTTTGTTCAGTTTTCACAACAACTCATAAAATTCATATCAGGTTTTTGCTAATCAAATGAAATAAATGCATAAAAGAATCATATTGTTGCAAAAAGCAGTGATTCCTTTGTCTGATATTGCAAATCCTGTACTTATCATTCACTATACTCGTTCAAAATTCCAATCGTAATGCCAACCTAGCGACGAATAACTTTTTCCTCGTGTGTTTCAAAAACGCTAGTTTATAATAGCATACGGTACTTCTTCGTTTCATTATTTTAAGTTAACGATTATTTCAGTAATTTTGAATTACAAGGTGCCACTGAAAAAAATATTGTAACACACATACACGCAAAAAAAAAACACTAGCCACGGTGATAAAATGTTTACGCAGTAAGAACGTAAATAGGATTATTTCTTTAATTTTATAGTACTGCCATTTAAAACATATCTAGTTTTGTTGCACCTTGTCAGTTAAATTGATGGTTTCTGAGCATGATCCTCCTGTTCACAAATAATAATTGCCAATAAATTAAAAAAAACTATTTTTAAGAAGAATAGTCTTTGGACCTTGCTGTTTGAGATCCGTAATTTGTGTGTTATTTCTTCTTCAACCGCCTGGAAAAACTGTATTATTCAATCTACTGATTTATGTTTAATTGCTAAAATTCATTCTTGTTTTTAGCAATCAAAAATTTGACAACATCGCCTGATTATAAAAATGCTTTGTTTTTGCTTTTATGTATATTTTTTTCTATTTTTATAGTTCAATTACGGAGCAAATCGTGAATATAATTTATTTTGGAGTGCTGGACCCCTAGTTTATTAACCTTCGTGCATGATTTTACAAGGTAAATGTATCCAATATAAGATATTAAATCTATAAATCCTAAAAAATATATGAAACATAATTGATTCATAAGCAAACAGACAGATAATTCTGTTCATTTTCCTTTTTCTTTTCTTCAAAGAACAAAAGAAATTTTATGTTTCTTGAACAGCTAGATCACTTGAAAAAGTAAATACCGTTATTTTTTTTTTTTTTTTTTTTTTTTTACTCCAGAAAATTGCTTCGGTGTATTGTCTTGAGACCAATCAAATATTTAGCTCCCGCAAAAAAATAATGAGTCTAATTTTGCCTTTTGGCTATCTTTCTCTTTGTCTGTTTTCTTTACTAATCAAGAGTAGGCTAAGCCAAATATCATGCTAAATTACTTAATATACCAAAACACTAGAGCACAAATTCAGAAACTTTATTTTAGTCCTAATTAGGGTAAAATTGTTGTTTTCGGCACAAAATAGCAGAAACCTTTGAATATATAAAAAAAAACTATAAAAATATAAAAATATGAATATGAAAATATACAATAATAAGAAAATATACAAAAATAATAAAACAAAATAAAAATAAAAAAACAAATAAAATAAAGTATAATAAAAAATAAGATAAAAAATATGTAAATTAAATAAATATAAATAAAACAAAATAAATAAAATAAACAATAAAATGAAATAAAACAAATATATAATAATAAAAATAACAAAATAAATAGCGGATTTGTCTCTGGCGTGATTCCTTTTGTTATAGAAAAAATGGTATTGAGACTTAAGGTTTTGTCTAAAATTCATGGAAAATTAAATAAATACATCATATTTTTGTAAATATGCGCTTAAAACCTCCGTTCCTAAGTTCTCAGAAACGTTGAAATATGTAGCACAATTTTGGTCAGGATGTCATTGTTTTTGGGTGTGCTTTCCTGCTTACTTAAAATCAAAGAATAATATATTCATTGCTAGTGAGAAGATTGTCGTTTTATGTGAAAACATTGATAGATGAATTAGAAATAAAAGATTTGAAATTTTGGAAAAATCACTGGAGGCAATATTATTTGAGTTGATTATAGAATCACCAAGAAGGTATTTGAAATAATCGGAGGAAAAAATGTTGTATATCTGCGTCAGTATTCAGGTTCGAAAATAAAAATCCTTGTATTTAAAGACGGGGAAATGTAAACCTGTTCCTAAGGGTTTTAAACTATTATAGGTTGGTGGGTTACCCTAAAATTTACATTCCTTGCTCTCTGTGGGCAAAAAATAATATTTTCTGGCACAACAAGGCAGAAAATGGCACGTTTCATGTAACCTCTTTTATTACTCGAGAGGGTTTATAGATGATGTGATTTCCCTGAAAATGAGTCCTCCCCCAATACTCTATGACCCACTTGTATGCCATTTTCTTGTTTTGGACTGTAAGTTTTCATTTCGACAGTGGTAATTTCAATGGTATACTTATTATTTCAAATCGACGTCATTTTTGAGGGTCTTGTGCTTCTTTTCGAAATTGTAAAAATTTCTTCTCATAGTTACAAGCTATTCCTTTGTACGAATCAAAATAGAAATTAATATTTCAAAATAGTTTTGGAAAAGATATTTAACGAGAAAGTTCCTGTAAAATTTGTTTCTTAAATTTAGATCATTATTGTCCGCGATTCACTCTTCACTGGGTTACAGCTACTGCTGCAATCATCATAAACGAATACATAGTCTTATTCATAATTAACCTTAACCTGACTGGTTCATAGATCTAGATCTATTTCTCTCCGTTTCAGGATACGATTGGTCATAGTAGCCACAGCTGATGTAAGTTGCATCATCCGATCAAGGAGCCATTAACCATAACAGCTCCTATAAGTTGAAAGATAGATTTATTTTCTAGTATAATCTTATTGAGGCCATATTTTGACGATTGCCTTAGGAGTTAAAAATTCTAAAGAAAAAAAATACTTGACAAATTCTACATAATTTTACAAGATGCGATTTTTTGGTGTACTAAGCGTATTACACATTGAGCATTCACTAGGATGTAGGAATCAAGACCCAAAAGCCTTCCTTCCCTTCTAAATATTACTTAGCCAGGGGCATAATTTGCTATGGTGCAGGGTGCAACTGCCCCCGATTCCAGTTTTCCCTTCACCCAGACCCCAGTTTGCCCCCTCTCTCCAACTGAAAGTTAGTTTCTTCAAAAATCTTGTCAAAACTAAGATAAGAACGCATGATTCAAGCATCCGCAGAAAAGGGTCAGTTTTCTTTAGCCTATCTTCGCCTTTATGGTACTATATGGCTCATTTATCAGTTTTCACTGTCATGTTCACTTGGTTTGGGAAAATTGTCTCCAACGTTGCCCCCAAGGATTTTGACGAAATTACGCCACTGTACTTAGCACATATCTTCCCCTAGCCCCCCCCCCCCAAAAAAAAAACAAACTCGGTGCTCTTGTCTGTTGTGTATGACTTGGTTTGCATAATGTATTTCCCAATTATTTCTATTATTTTAGCTCCTAGATTTTTTATTTGGTTTGTCAAACCCAAATATCTTGTTTAATTTTAATCCATGTTGAGTTCAGTTCCAAGTCTTAGAAACACAATTGATAATCATCCATAGATGTTATAATCTATTGATTCAGAGCAAAATAGTGCCAGAACCTGACACCTGTTAGACAGACTTACTTCCGTTCAAGATCTGGCGGCTATTTTCAAATCCTGTCAGTATTGGACAGTTGGGCTCATCCCTCAGAAAGTGGCTTTGTTTGATACGGCCGTCAAAATATTGGCGACCCAGACTCAATGTAATTTAACTTTGTAGAAGTGACGTAAATAAAAGGTTTTCTTTTGAATTGAGAAATGTACACTATTCTCACTTTATTTAAAAGTATTCAAATAGAACTGTCTTCTAAAATCAAAGGAAGGTTTTTTTTTCAACTTGAAAACGTCATTCGCATAAAAACGTTTATTCCTTAAAAAAAGAAATCCAAACCTCACTTACAAACGAACTAAAGATCTAAGAAAATGAAAAGAAAAATACAAGGAGCTGTTTCTTCAATGTGCTCATTGCGGGGTTATGATAAAGGGTTAGGGTCAGAATTTTCTTAGTTAAATTAGTATAACGATTCCGAGTAGACAGACCATGAAGTCTTAATGCGACACATTTTTACGCTTTCCAGCTTCCTACTCTAAATATGGTACCGATAATTGCCCTTCTTGGTGCATTTAGGCACTTTACGACATCATTATCAAGGCAAGTTTATAAAAAACACATAGACGTAAACAATAGCTTTCAAAAAAGTCCTGAAACTGATCTCTACGTTGTTACAATGCCCCACTAGCATCAGAGAAAAAAAAAGGAAGAAAAAATGAGACCCATAAGTGCTACAAAGGATAAAATACAATATATTTTCGGTTTACTAAATGGTGACTAAAAACCTTCGAGTATGAGTTGTCGGTCGTGACGGTACACTTTTCATTCATTTCACCCTTTCCTGAGGCACTTTTCACCCTTTCCTGAAGCCTATTCCTGACTCTAGGTGGGAGCAAGGGGCTAGCTAAGCTTCGAAATTTCTACGGTGGTGCTGGAGCTCCAGGCAATAAGGCTTAAATCTCCGTCCCTAGGCAGCATAGGAAATCCGTCAGCGCACCTCAAAGTGGTGAAAGGGTGTAAATATCACTGAGCTTCACGCCAAGCAAGGTGATGGCTAACACGCTATGAGTGACCGCCAGACTGGGGACGTTGTGGTGAATCTTATCCCTAAGAAACGTACAGCAAAGATGATGAATGTGATAAAGAGTAGAAGTTTGGCTACGGCATCCCCGGTTTTACGCGATGCGAAGAGACTTGCGCCTTCGTCTAAAACTGGACTAGCTAAAAATACGATGATGAATGCCAAGCAGAGTAAAAGTTTGGCTACGGCATCCCCGGTTTTATGCGATGCGACGAGACTTGCACCCTCGTCGAAAAGTGGGCTAGCTACCATCATATCAAGAAGACAAGGCCTAAACTTTGCCTGCTAGAACCTATGCTTGATAAAATATCCCCTGACATAAGCTTTTATAGCTGAAGAATTTCATATTTATAATCTTGACATCTTGTGCGTCTCTGAGACGAGGCTGAATGGACGTGAAATATCTACCCTAGAAGCACCGTCTGGGAAGAAGATCATATTTTATAACTCAGGACCAACGGATGGCTCCGGTTTAGCAGGAGTAGGTCTCATATCGTCCCCAAAAGCAGCCACCGGGTTTCTGGAATATGAGGTAGTATCTAGTAGGATTGTGTGGGCGAGATTTAAAGGCCAAAATAACAACATGACCCTCCTTAGCATGTAAGCCTTAACCAGAGATGCGCCTGAACACCTAAAAGTTCTGTTTTACAGTGAAATTCAGATTGTCATTGACAGGATCCCCCGAAAAGACATACTGGTGATTGGAGGCAATTTTAATGCAAGAATCGGTAACTGGTTGAATGACTCTGATAAATCGTTTGACAATCATGGTCTCAATGAAATGTGCTCTAATGGAAACAAACTAGTCCTATTTGCAATGCGGAACAATCTTGCTGTGGCTAGTGCATGGCTTAGACACAAGCCCTGCCACACACATACCTGGGAAACCCGCGATGGAAGAGTGAAAGCTCAAATTGATTACCTGCTTATATGGAAGGTGGAAGACCATGCTATTAGACTCAAGGGTGCACAGAGGTGCTGACACAGAATCAAAAAATGGATCTGATCACTTCTTGCTAAAGACCAGGCTAAGGTTCAGACCCAGTACAAAGAAGGCATCCATGCCAAGTCAGAAAATAGATGCATCTAAATTGAGAATAGAATAAGCATAATCCTTTGTCCTTGAACTTTCCAATCGCTTCGCCACCCTACAAGACGAAGCCGAAGGTAATGATCAGGATTCCAACCCATCAGGATGCCCCGCTTCCAAGATAAAGAGAATATGGAGCAAGTTCAAAGGCCACTTGAAGGAAACCACAACAAACATCGTTGGAGCTGTAAAACGAAAAGCGAAAAATGGATCTCTGAGAAAACACTAAAACTCTCTGCAAAGAAGAAGGAAATAACAAGCAAAAAGTGTGGTGCGTATAAATCGCTGCGTCAGGAATACCATAAGTCTGCTAGAACCGACAGAAAGGCCTACAGGTCAAATATGACCGATAATATGGAAAATGCCGCCTCACAAAATGATACGAGGAAACTTTGCCAGATTCTTGGAGAGTGTGCCTGGAAGAAAAAGCAATCTACCATCCCTCTGCCAAAAGCGATAGACAGGAAACAGCTTACAAGTAGGGAAAAACGTATCGAAAGGTGGTGCGCCACTTCCAAGAATTTCTGAAACTGGGAATTACTAGCAGTGGAAACTAATACCCCATAGCCTCACCCAACTCGTCAGAAAACCATTCTTATGATAATATCTCTTTGGACCTACCTACTAGAGAGGAAGTATTACAGGCAATAAAACTGCTAAAAATAGATGGAATAGATGGCATCCCTGCTGAGCTGCTGAAAGCTCTGCCTGAGTCTGCCGCAGATGAGCTCCATGAACTTGTTACAGATGTATGAGACAATGAATAGATTTGCGATGAGTGGAAGACATCAATTATTGTCCCTATAATCAGAAAAGCAGACCGAATAGAATTTAAAATCTACCGAGGCATATCCCTTATCCCTATTGCTGCAAAGATATTCGCAATTATAGTTCTAAATAGGTTCTGAGATACTAGAAGTTCCCGAACGTGACCAAGCAGGATTTAGACCAGGCATTGGGTGCAGTGATCAGATCTTTAGATTACGACTGGTCCTAGAATATCGCTTCAAACACCAGCAGGAGACAATCCAAATCTTCATCGATTTCATCACAGCCTTTGACTTGGTCCATCGGGATGCTATATGGGTCGCAATGAGAGAAGACGGAGTCCCTGAGAAAGTCATCAGACTGTTAAAGGCGTACTACAATGGAACCGGTCCAAGTTAGAGTTGATAGTGAGCTTTCGGTTCTGGTCCTGATTGAGGAGAGTTTATGTCAAGGATACCTTCTGTCACTGACCTTATTCAACTTCGTCATTGATTGGATTCTTGTAGCCCCCAACAACTATAAATATGTGGGAGTGAGCCCGTCCTTCTCTGCCATGGATCTTGATTACGCTGATGATGCGGACATACTTGCTGAGTCTGTTACCGATGCCCAGGCCATGATTAATGAAGTAGAAAGCAGAGCACTTTTGACTCCTTAGACCTATTTTTTAAACATTTAAACAGTTTTGATAATAATATTAAATTTACAGTTGAGCTTGAGGAAAATAACAAATTGTCTTTTCTGGATGTTTTATTATTTAAAAGGGATCTCCAATTACTTTTCTCGATTTATAGAAAACATACGTATAATGATGGGTATTTGAATTTTTATTCGTGCCACCCCATGTCGGTGAAACGAGGGGTTGTAATTTCACTAGGTGATAGAACCTTCAGAATTTGTTCCCAGGGATTTCGGGATTTGGAATTGTTATATTTGAGGAATATTTTGTTTTGTAATATCTACCCAGTTAAATTCATAGACAAAATAATTGAACACAGACACGTTAAACTATGATAGTAAGGTTATTAAGGTTTTTCAGTCTTCATATTTAGACATACCTGAAAGTGTAATTCTACTTCTATATGTACCTTATTTTTATTAGAGGCTTTCTCAGATTTTGCTTAGATTTGACATCGATACGTGCTTTCAAACGATGAGACCAATTGGTAGTTTCTTTAGTTATGGAAAGAATTTAACCGGAGGAAATTTAGTAAGTGGGGTGTATAAGATTCCGTGTTCTTGTGGGAAATTCTATATTGGTAGGACTCACCAAAAATTTGTTAAAAATTTATTGAGCATCGAAATTCAATAGAAAAAACCCTACAATTAACCAAGCCTCCGGAAACCTTTGTTTCAGCCTTAGCAGAGCATATTTGGTTTCAACCTGATCATTTTGTAAAATTTGATGAGGCCTTAGCTATTTCAAATGATAGAGGCTATACTCAATGGGCGAAAGAAGCCATAGAAATTAAAAAAAAAACATATATTTGCTAACCTTTCGATAAATTGGGACATAGGAAATTTAAATATTGAATCAAATTATGATTGTCCTTTGAAAAGTGAATCAAAAGTCAATAAGGGAATTAAGATCTTAAATAATCTCCAAGGGACTATTTTACCTACTAGACCATAACGATTTGTTTCCGTGTTAGCCAACAAGAGGATTATTTCACAACAGAATAATTAATATAAGTTCATTTTTTTTTTTTTTTTTATCTCAGTTGCTTTGGTGTTCTCACTGAAGTAACTCTAATAGCTGCTTTTCCCTACGTGGATCAGTTTGCGCCAATTGTATATTTTTTTGGTGGTGGTTTTATTTGTTTTTAGTTTTAGTTTGTTTTTTTATCTTGCTTTTCTTGTGTTTTTTTTTGTGCTGAAGACGCCTTGTTTTGATACAGGCAAAATATCCGGGTTTGTTTTACATTTTTCGTCCTTTCTTTCCACTGGCCGCAGTCTCCTTTGTTGTTGTTTTTTTTTTCATTGAGATTTTTCTCTCTGTTTATTTTTTCCTGCAAATAAGTCAACCGAAGACAAAATGATGCAGACAGCTGGGATGGATGACACCTGTGATCCTAAATGTTAGTCAAATCGAGGACGTTAAGTCGTTCAAATACCTTGAATCAATGACAAATACAATTGGGGAGTCATCAGAGGAGATACGGAATCGCATATCCTCAGCATGAATCGTCTTTCTGCAGCTAAAGAACTCGCTTTGGAAGCGTAGCGAAATCTCTACGCACACAAAGCTCCGAGTTTATGAAGCCACGGTACCCTCTGTTCTTCTCTATGGGTGTGAAACTTGGTCACTGAAAGCAGCGGAAGTGTCAAACTTAGACGTATTCCATCACAATTGCCTGCGATATATACTAGGCATTTGCCTCTCAGACAGATTCTCAAACGGAGAGGTAAGGAGAAGAGGTGGGTATCGCCCACTTGTCTCTGATGTTGTTAAAATGAGGTGTCTGAGGTAGTTTAGCCACATTTTGTGGAGATCAGAAGAGTATATTACACTATCAGCATGGAAGAAGAAAGCAGGACGACAAAAGAAAACGTGGCTTGCTACAGTCAAGGCTGACCTAGAGCCTATTTGGGGTTTCCGAAAATTTGGGCGACGCTGAAACCATCACCGGCTTGAAATTATGGAGCCTGCCACCCTCGAGCAAAATCTCTAGAAAGAAACATGTCGTCGTCTGCTGGGCACCATGATGAGGTTGGATGCGGCTTGAATGTGCAAAAAGTACAAGTAAGTACAAGTACCGTTACAAGGGGTTTGCAGATCTTTTTCAAAGTTCCATGAAAATTGCTTTTACAATAAATATTTACCATCAAGATGATATAGTTACCACCCCTTCATCATCTCTAAGGGAATTTTTTTCTATTAGACTGCTTTTTCAAATATGATTTTTAAATGCCGTTTAAATACTATGGGCCGTGATTCACTCTTTACTAGGTTGTAGCTATTGCTGCAGCCATTACCGTAAATGTGTTATGCATCTTACAAGCCGTTATTTCAAACTTTGGAAATACCCCTGCACTCTAATGAAGGGGGCAACCCTCCCCTGTTAGCTCCAACTCGACTCCAAAGCCGTGAGGCAAAACAGGGGAGACTAGCAAAACTATCGATTGGGAAATCATCATCCATGAATAGAAAAGATCAACCTCACCTGCCTGAATCTAACTCTTTATCCATTTGCAGGTATAAAATAGTTTGATATAGATTTTCAAATACTATTTTTTACTCAAGAAGGAATATTTTTTCAATATTTTCCTTTTTGCTGACGGAAAAAAACCGAACACCAAGCTTAAACACGTGACTTTGACGTCGAAAGTGATTCACTGTATCTAGAGCTCTCTTCACTTTTCAAATAGTTTTGAACCTTTGGACTATTTACATATGAAAATAAAAAGGTTTGCTCTAGAGTAAACATGTTTTCTCTAGATTCTGACTTTAGAGTTACACGCCCTTACCAATTACACAGGTATTCTAGGTTTTTTTTTAAAGCTGTAAGTATCTGTTAATGTGTTTGAATTAATGCAGGTCAAGGTCTATATTGGAATAAAAAAAAAATAATTATACAGATATCATGGTTACAGTGATAGCTATAACCTAGTAAAGAACGAGCTATGACCCATGGTAAAAAAAAGAAAATTAAAAACATCTTTAAGAAATATTGTTTTGTGAGAAAATATTGTCATTTGTAGCTGATTAAGGAATGGTAACTATTATTTCTACTTCTACTGCTGCTACCTCTTTCTAACAAATCACTGCAGCACCAATCCACCTGAGGCCAACACATCCCAGCTACGCACGCTCCTCCATCCCAATCTATTCAAAGCCTCCCATTTTACACCTTCTCAAGAAGTTCCCATTTCTCTAAAATATTAGTAGAGAGGGGTCATGAGCTCGTGACAGAACCACGTGGTTCTGTCAGCATTTTTAATACTGACGGGGCTCCAAATAAGGGCATAGAGTCATTAGGGAGAACACGTGGTTAATGGGGTCAATGACCTAAATTTCACAACAACAACAACGACCTTGCCATTCGCTGAGAGCGTGCACTTACAACAACAACAACATCGACCTTGGAACACCTGTGGTGTCGACCTCAATTCACCTATCGTGAATCAATAATTCCCCTTAGAAACAACAAATTAAGTTCCCTTTCTTGACAGATCAATCAATCAATGACATCATCTGTCAGACTTTAAAAATTTTCACCTAGAAACGATTCTCCAGGAATAGATCCAAGTCATTAATGTCTTTGCCTCGGAAACAACTCTTTTGGTCGAACTCCAAAGGATATTAATAACCAAAGGCCATGGAAACAATTAGGCAAGAAGCGTCTTAGCAATGAATTGTTCTAGCGTGCGAAAAGGTTTCATATTAATTTGAAATGCGTTAGCGCAGAGATGCCAATAACAAAGGAACACGCTGAATTTACGTTTAGGGATTATTTGGGCGAAACCGTTTTAGACAGGTTATGGAACTATTTCGGCGAAACGGTTAGAGACATTTT
Source organism: Artemia sp. Qi Xiang Cuo (assembly GCF_049724085.1). Classification (NCBI taxonomy): domain Eukaryota; kingdom Metazoa; phylum Arthropoda; class Branchiopoda; order Anostraca; family Artemiidae; genus Artemia; species Artemia sp. Qi Xiang Cuo. Next base: position 29,019,923 of record NC_142813.1, read on the forward strand.
AAAAGATGATTTTAGGAAAGATTTTAGAAGAGAATTTAATGGTGAAACTCTGTGGTCGTTATAATACACAAGTTTCATTTGAACAGTGTTGTGAGGTCCTCTAACCCAACCCCAAAGGGTTCCAATCCTCCTACCCCCCCCCCGCAGGACCCCCCCGGGCCTCAAAGCCCCCCCAAGCCCCCAAAGGCCCTCCTCCGGTCCCCAAATGTCCCCCAGGCCCCCAACTGCCCCCCCGGACCCTCAAAGGCCCCCCAAGCTCCCAAAGGGCCACCGGCGCCCCAAAGGCCCACCACCGGACCCCAAATGTCCCCCAGGCCCCCCAAAGCCCACCCAGACCCCCAAATGCCATCCCCAGACCCCACAGCCCCTCCCCCGGTCCCCCAACGGCCCCCCCAGCTCCCAAAGGACCACCCGCCCACAAGGGACCCACAGACCCTCAAAGGCTCTCCCCGAGCACCCGTCTGTCGTTGATGTGAGTTGTCTGAAACCTATGATTTGGGATGTGTAGTTTGCTACTTCAGGCTTTTCTGAGCAGGATTTCCTAGCCATTCGTAGGTGTGTGTTGACTGAAACCAATACTTTGGGATGAGTAGTTTGCTATTTCAGGCTTTTATGAGCTAGGTTTCTTAGCCTTTCGTTGGTGTGTGTTGAGTGAAACTTATGATTTGGGATATGTAGTTTGCTTTTTGGACTTTTCTGAGTTGGATTTCTTAGTCTTTCATAGTTGTGTGGTGTCTGAAACCTATGATTTGGGATGTGTAGTTTGCTATTTTCGACTTTTCTGAGCTTGATTTCTTAGCCTTTCATAGGTATGACTTGTCAGAAAATTATGATTTGGGGTGTATATTTTGCTATTTCAGGCTTTTCTTAGCTAATTTTGTATAGTATTTATTAGGTAAATATTGACTGAGACCAATAGTCTGGGATGAATAGTTTGCTATTTTTGACTTTTCCGAGCTGGGTTTCTTAGTCTTCCGTTGGTGTGTGTTGACTGAAACCAATGATTGGGGATATGTAGTTTGCTACTTTAGACTTTTCTGAGCTGGATTTCTTAGCCATTCGTAGGGGTGTGGTCTATGAAACATATGTTTTGGGGTTGGTTGATGGCTTGTTATGACTGTTCTGTTATGGGTTTATTAGGATATCTTAGGTGTTTGTTGTCTGAAACCTATAGTTTGGGATGACTAGTTTGCTATTTTTGACTTTTCTGAGCTAGGTTTCTTAGCCGTTCATAGGTGAGTGTTGTCTGAAACCTATGATTTGGGATATGTAATTTGCTATTTCCGACTTTTCATAACCTGATTTCTTAGTCTTTCGTAGGTGTGTGGTGTCTGAAACCTATGATTTGGGATGTGTGGGTTGCTATTTTTTTGACTTTTCTGAGCTGGATTTCTGAGCCATTCTTAGGTGTGTGTTGTCTGAAACCTATGATTTGGGATGGTTAATTTGCTATTTTTGAATTTTATGAACTAGATTTCTTAGCCTATCATATGTTTGCACTTTCAGAAAATTATGATTTGGGAGGTATAGTTTGCTTTTTGGACTTTTCAGAGCTAGGATTCTTAGTCACTCATAGGTGTTTGTTGTCTGAAACTTCGAGTTTGGGATGAGTAATTTGCTATTTCAGACTTTTCTGAGCTAAGGTTTCTTAGTATTTCATAGGTGAATGCTGTCTGAAACTTATGATTTGGGATATGTAAATTACTATTTCGGGCTTTTCTGAGTTGGATTTCTTAGTCTTTCATAGGTGTGTAGTGTCTGAAACCTATGATTTGGGATGTGTAGTTTGATATTTTTGACTTTTCTGAGCTAGGTTTCTTAGCCTTTCATAGGTATGTGTTGTCAGAACATTATGATTTGGGATGTGTGGGATGCTATTTCAGGCTTTTCTGAGCAGGATTTCTTAGCCATTCGTAGGTGGGTGTTGACTGAAACCTATGATTTGGGATGGTTAATTTGCTATTTTTGACTTTTCTGAGCTAGATTTCTTAGCCTTTCATAGGTGTGTCCTTTCAGAAAATTATGATTTGGGAGGTATAGTTTGCTTTCTTGACTTTTCATAGCTAGGATTCTTAGTCACTCATAGGTGTTTGTTGTCTGAAACTTCGAGTTTGGGATGAGTAGTTGGCTATTTCAGACTTTTCTGAGCTAAGGTTTCTTAGTATTTCGTAGATGAATGCTGTCTGAAACTTATGATTTGGGATATGTAAATTACTATTTCGGGCTTTTCTGAGTTGGATTTCTTATTCTTTCATAGGTGTGTGATGTCTGAAACCTATGATTTGGGATGCGTAGTTTGCTATTTTCAACTTTTCTGAGCTAGGTTTCTTAGCCTTTCACAGGTATGTGTTGTCAGAAAATTATGATTTGGGATGTGTAGTTTGCTATTTCAAGCTTTTCTGAGCTAAGGTTTTCTAGTATTTCGTAGGTGAATGTTGTGTGAAACCTATAGTTTGAGATGAGTAGTTTGCTATTTTTGACTTTTCTGAACTAGGTTTCTTAGTCTTTCGTTGATGTGTGTTGACTGAAACCTATGATTTGAGATACGTAGTTTGCTACTTTTGACTTTTCTGAGCTGGATTTATTAGCCTTTCCTAGGTGTGTGTTGTCTGAAACCTATGATTGTGATGTATAGTTTGCAATTTTTGTCTTTTCTGAACTAGATTTCTTAGCCGTTCATAGGTATGTGTTGTCAGAAACTTATGATTTGGGATGTGTAGTTTGCTATTTGAACTTTTCAGAGCTTTGATTCTTAGGCCGTCATAGATGTTTGTGGTCTGAAACTTCTAGTTTGGGATGAGTAGTTTCAATATTTCAGACTTTTCTGAGCTAAGGTTTCTTAGTCTTTTATAGGTGAATGTTGTCTGAAACCTAGGATTTGGGATATGTAAATTTCTATTTCAGGCTTTTCTGAGTGGGATTTCTGAGTCTTTCCAAGGTGTGTGTTGTCTGAAACCTATGATTTGGGATGAGTGGATTGCTACTTTTGACTTTTCTGAGCTGAATTTCTTAGCCTTTCATAGGTGTATGTTGTCTGAAACCTATAGTTTGGTATGAATAGTTTGATATTTATGAATTTTATGAGATATGTTTCTTAGCCGTTCATAGTTGAGTGTTGTCTGAAACCTAGGATTTGGGATATGTAAATTACTATTTCGGGCTTTTCTAAGCTAGTTTTCTTAGTCTTTCATATGTATGTGTTGTCTGAAACCTATGATTTTGGATGTGTGGGTTGCTATTTTTTGAATTTTCCGAGCTGGATTTCTTAACCGTTCTTAGGTGAGTGCTGTCTGAAACTTATGATTTGAGGTGGTTAATTTGCTATTTCCGGCTTTTATTAGCTAGGTTTCATAGCCTCTCATAGGTGTATGTTGTCAGAAAATTACGATTTGGGATGTGTAGTTTGCTATTTGAACTTTTCAGAGCTAGGATTCTTAGTCCATCATTGGTGTTTGTTGTCTGAAACCAATAGTTTGGGATGACTAGTTTGCTATTTCAGGCTTGTTCATTTTGAATTTCTGTCATGAAATGCAAGAGTTGGAAAATTGGGGTCTTAGTCCACCAGCTCAGTATTGGGGCCCCAGTCCACCAGCCTGAATGGTGTAAATTCACTAGCTCAGAATTGAGGTCTTAGTCCACCAGCCCGAATGGTGGAAATCCACTAGCTCAATATTGGGGTCTCAGTCCATCAGCCTGAATGGTGGAAATTCACTAGCTCAGAATTAGGGTCTTAGTCCACCAGCCCGAATGGTGGAAATTCACTAGCTCAGAATTGGGGTCTTAGTCCACCAGTCTGAATGGTTGAAATTCACATTAGACGACACAAAAACTTACACACACACAAAAACTTACACACACGCACAAAAACTTACACACACACACAAAAACTTACACACACACACACATTAAAACTTACACACACACACCAAAACTTACACACACACGACGAAACATACACACACACACAAACAAAAACTAAAACACACACACACACACACAAACATACAAAATCACACGAAAACTTACATGCACACAAAAAATTACATGCACACAAAAACTTACACACACACACACACAAACAAAATACTTACAAAAACAAAAACAAAAGAACACAAACAAAAACAAAAAAACAAATTAACCACCAACCAAACTTACACAAAAATAAAAATGAAAACAAAAAATTCACAATGAACACAAAAAAACTCACTGTAAAATTCAAAAAATAATACACACACACACACACACACACACAAACTTACAAAAACCCACACGACCAATTAAACCCACCCAAAACAACAAACACACACACAAACTAAAAAACATCCACAAACACACACACACACAAAATGAACATGAACACGATAACTAAAAAGCACCAAAAAAATTACATGAACAAAAAAAATTACACACACACACACACACAAAACTTACACACACACACACACGAACACTCACACACACACGCCAAAACATAAAAACACACACAAACTTACAAACAAACACAAACACACAAACACACAAACAAAAAAAAACAAAAAAAAAAAAACAAACACACGCACAAAAAATTACACACACACACACACATAAAAAAAACAGACAAAGGCACACACTAAAACTAACACAAACACGCAAAAAATAACACACACACAAAAAATTACACATTCACACTAAAACTTAAACACACACACACTAAAACTTACACAAACACTACAAAACTTACACAAACAAACAAACTAACAAAAAAAAACAATAAACAACACACACAAAAACACACACACACACACAAGAACAAACATACACAAGTACAAGAAAAATAAAATCCACACGAAAAAACAAAATCAAACAAAAAAATACACATACGCGCAAAAACTTACATACACACACAAAACTCAATAACACACACACACAAACGAAAAAATACACAAACACACCAAAAATAAAACACACACAAAAACTCACACACATACACACACAAAAAGACAAAAACACAATAAACAAATCAAACAAAAAAACTCTATAAAAATCGCACAAGATCATACACACACACACACACACAAAACTTCCACACACACACACGAACAATTACACACACACACCACAAATAAAAAACACAAAAACTTACACACACACACACACACACACACAAACTAAAAACACATACAAAACAAACCCAAAAAAAACACACAAAAAAAATAAAACCACAAAAAAAAAAAAACCAAAAACAAACTTACACACACACACACACACACACAAAAACTTACACAAAAAAACAAAAAACTTATATACACACGCAATATCTTAGAAAAACAAAAAATTACACACACACACAAAAAATAAAAACAACACTCAAAAACAAACACGAACACAAAATCTTACATTAAAAAATAAAATTACACACACACACAAAAACTTAAACACACGCACATAAACTTACACACACACACACACAAAAACATACACACACACACACAAGAAAACATACACACACACGCAAAAACAAGCACACACACAAACAAACTAACACACACACACACACACACACACACACACACACACAAACTTACACATGCACACGAAAACTTACATGCACACAAAAACTTATACACACACACACGAAAACTTACACACACACGTCAAAACTTACACACACACGATCTCAGACACACAAAAAATTACATTCACACACAGAAAAAAACTTACACACACACTCAAAAACTTACACACACACACACAAAAAAAATAAAACACACACAAAATAACACACACACACACACACAAAAAAGATAACACACACACTCAAATACTAACACACACAAAGAAAAAAACTTACAAACACACACGAAAACAAACTCACAAACAAAAACTTAAACACACTCACAAACACAAAAACACACACAAAAACTTACACACACGCACAAAAACTTACACACACACACACACGAAAACTTTTGCGCACACACGAAAACTACCATATCACAGTTACATTGTCTTAATTTTTCAAATTTCATTTTGAATTTCTATCTGGAAATGCAAGAGTTGGAATATTTCAGTAGTGACTTGCTGTGCTTTACCTTCTCACAGTTACATTCTCTTGATTTTTTGAAGTTCATTTGGAATTTCTGTCATGGAATGCGAGAGTTGGAAAATTAGAGTGTTAGTCCACTAGCTCAGTATTGGGGTCCCAGTCCACCAGCCTGGACGTTGGAACTTCATTAGCTCAGTAGTAGGGTCAGAGTCCACCTGTCTGTAGGGTGGACATCCACGCACTCACACGTGGGGTCTCAGTCCACCCGCCTGCTTTGTGGACATTCACGATCTCAGTCGGAGTGTCAGTGTTCACCATCCTGAATCATTGAAATTCACGTGCTCAGAATTGGGATATTAGTCCACCAACAAGACTGGAGTACATTCACGGTAGACGAGACTCCATTTGCACACACACACAGAGAGAGATGTCTAACACGCAGGGACAACTCACACCCAAAAAGACGACACCTAACCTTTTCCGGC